>NW_027476104.1:975000-980000 GCF_051020955.1 Megalopta genalis
GTTCTTGTTGTTCATGTTGTTGTTGTTCTGGTTGATGTTGTTGTTCTTGTTCTTGTTTTTCTTGTTGTTCTTGTTGTTCTTGTTGTTCTTGTTGTTATTGTTGCTCTTGTTGCTCTTGTTGTTCTTGTTGTTCTTGTTGTTCTTGTTATTCTTTTTGTCCTTGTTGTTCTTGCTGTTGTTGTTCCCGTTGTTCTTGTTGTTGTTGTTGTTGTTCTTGTTCTTGCTGTTCATGTTGTTGTGGTTCTGGTAGATGATGTTGTTCTTGTTCTTGTTGTTCTTGTTGCTCTTGTTGTTCTTGTGGTTCTTGTTGTTCTTGCTGTTGTTGTTCCTGTTTGATGTTGTTGTTGTTGTTGTTGTTGTTCTTTCTGTTCTTGTTGCTCTTGTTGTTCTTGTTGTTCTTGTTGTTCTTGTTGTTCTTGTCGTTCCTGTTGTTGTTGTTCTTGTTGTTCTTGTTGTTGTTCTTGTTGATCTTGTTGTTGTTGTTGTTCTCGTTTTTGTTGTTCTTCTTGTTGTTGTTGTTGTTCTTGCTGTTCTTGTTCTTGCTGCTCTTGTTGTTCTTGATGTTCTTGTTGTTGTTGTTGTTGCTGTTGTTGTTGTTGTTGTCCTTGTTGTTCTTGTTGTTCTTGTTGCTCTTGTTGTTCTTGTTGTTCTTGTTGTTCTTGTTGTTCTTGTTGTTTTTGTTGTTCTTGTTGTTCTTGTTGTTCTTGTTGTTCTTGTTGTTCTTGTTGTTCTTGTTGTTCTTGTTGTTCTTGTTGTTCTTGTTGTTCTTGTTGTTCTTGTTGTTCTTGTTGTTCTTGCTGTTCTTGTTGTTCTTGTTGTTCTTGTTGTTCTTGTTGTTCTTGTTGATCTTGCTGTTCTTGTTGTTCTTGTTGCTCTTGTTGCTCTTGTTGCTCTTGTTGCTCTTGTTGCTGTTGTTGTTCTTGTTGTTCTGATTGTTGATGTTCTTGTTGTTCATGTTGTTGTTGTTCTTGTTGTTCTTGTTGTTCTTGTTGTTCTTGTTGTTCTTGTTGTTCTTGTTGTTCTTGTTGTTCTTGTTGTTCTTGTTGTTCTTGTTGCTCTTGTTGCTCTTGTTGCTCTTGTTGCTCTTGTTGCTCTTGTTGCTCTTGTTGCTCTTGTTGCTCTTGTTGCTGTTGTTGTTCTTGTTGTTCTGGTTGTTGATGTTCTTGTTGTTCTTGTTGTTCTTGTTGTTCTTGTTGTTCTTGCTGCTCTTGCTGTTCATGTTGTTCTTGTTGTTCTTGTTGTTGTTGTTGTTGTTGTCCTTGTTGTTCTTGTTGTTCTTGTTGTTCTTGTTGTTCTTGTTGTTCTTGTTGTTCTTGTTGTTCTTGTTGTTCTTGTTGTTCTTGTTGTTCTTGTTGTTCTTGTTGTTCTTGTTGTTGTTGTTGTTGTTCTTTCTGTTCTTGTTCTTGTTGTTCTTGTGGTTCTTGTTGTTCTTGTTGTCCTTGTTGATCTTGTTGTTCTTGTTGTTCTTGTTGCTCTTGTTGCTCTTGTTGCTCTTGTTGCTCTTGTTGCTCTTTTTGCTCTTGTTGCTCTTGTTGCTCTTGTTGCTGTTGTTGTTCTGGTTGTTGATGTTCTTGTTGTTCATGTTGTTGTTGTTCTTTTTGTTCTTGTTGTTGTTGTTGTTGTTGTTCTTGGTCTTGTTGTTCTTGTTGTTCTTGATGTTCTTGTTGTTCTTGTTGTTCTTGGTGTTCTTGCTGTTCTTGTTGTTCTAGTTGTTGTTGTTGTTGTTGTTCTCGTTGTTCTCGTTGTTCTCGTTGTTCTCGTTGTTCTTGTTGTTCTTTTTGTTCTTGTTGTTCTTGTTGTCCTTGTTGTTGTTGTTGCTGTTGTTGTTCTTGTTGTTCATGTTGTTGTTGTTCTGGTTGATGTTGTTGTTCTTGTTCTTGTTTTTCTTGTTGTTCTTGTTGTTCTTGTTGTTCTTGTTGTCCTTGTTGATCTTGTTGTTCTTGTTGTTCTTGTTGCTCTTGTTGCTCTTGTTGCTCTTGTTGCTCTTGTTGCTCTTTTTGCTCTTGTTGCTCTTGTTGCTCTTGTTGCTGTTGTTGTTCTGGTTGTTGATGTTCTTGTTGTTCATGTTGTTGTTGTTCTTTTTGTTCTTGTTGTTGTTGTTGTTGTTGTTCTTGGTCTTGTTGTTCTTGTTGTTCTTGATGTTCTTGTTGTTCTTGTTGTTCTTGGTGTTCTTGCTGTTCTTGTTGTTCTAGTTGTTGTTGTTGTTGTTGTTCTCGTTGTTCTCGTTGTTCTCGTTGTTCTCGTTGTTCTTGTTGTTCTTTTTGTTCTTGTTGTTCTTGTTGTCCTTGTTGTTGTTGTTGCTGTTGTTGTTCTTGTTGTTCATGTTGTTGTTGTTCTGGTTGATGTTGTTGTTCTTGTTCTTGTTTTTCTTGTTGTTCTTGTTGTTCTTGTTGTTCTTGTTGTTATTGTTGCTCTTGTTGCTCTTGTTGTTCTTGTTGTTCTTGTTGTTCTTGTTATTCTTTTTGTCCTTGTTGTTCTTGCTGTTGTTGTTCCCGTTGTTCTTGTTGTTGTTGTTGTTGTTCTTGTTCTTGCTGTTCATGTTGTTGTGGTTCTGGTAGATGATGTTGTTCTTGTTCTTGTTGTTCTTGTTGCTCTTGTTGTTCTTGTTGTTCTTGTTGTTCTTGCTGTTGTTGTTCCTGTTTGATGTTGTTGTTGTTGTTGTTGTTGTTCTTGCTGTTCTTGTTGCTCTTGTTGTTCTTGTTGTTCTTGTTGTTCTTGTCGTTCCTGTTGTTGTTGTTCTTGTTGTTCTTGTTGTTGTTCTTGTTGATCTTGTTGTTGTTGTTGTTCTCGTTTTTGTTGTTCTTCTTGTTGTTGTTGTTGTTCTTGCTGTTCTTGTTCTTGCTGCTCTTGTTGTTCTTGATGTTCTTGTTGTTGTTGTTGTTGCTGTTGTTGTTGTTGTTGTCCTTGTTGTTCTTGTTGTTCTTGTTGCTCTTGTTGTTCTTGTTGTTCTTGTTGTTCTTGTTGTTCTTGTTGTTTTTGTTGTTCTTGTTGTTCTTGTTGTTCTTGTTGTTCTTGTTGTTCTTGTTGTTCTTGTTGTTCTTGTTGTTCTTGTTGTTCTTGTTGTTCTTGTTGTTCTTGTTGTTCTTGTTGTTCTTGCTGTTCTTGTTGTTCTTGTTGTTCTTGTTGTTCTTGTTGTTCTTGTTGATCTTGCTGTTCTTGTTGTTCTTGTTGCTCTTGTTGCTCTTGTTGCTCTTGTTGCTCTTGTTGCTGTTGTTGTTCTTGTTGTTCTGATTGTTGATGTTCTTGTTGTTCATGTTGTTGTTGTTGTTGTTGTTCTTGTTGTTCTTGTTGTTCTTGTTGTTCTTGTTGTTCTTGTTGTTCTTGTTGTTCTTGTTGCTCTTGTTGTTCTTGTTGTTCTTGTTGCTCTTGTTGCTCTTGTTGCTCTTGTTGCTCTTGTTGCTCTTGTTGCTCTTGTTGCTCTTGTTGCTCTTGTTGTTCTTGTTGTTCTGGTTGTTGATGTTCTTGTTGTTCTTGTTGTTCTTGTTGTTCTTGTTGTTCTTGCTGCTCTTGCTGTTCATGTTGTTCTTGTTGTTCTTGTTGTTGTTGTTGTTGTTGTCCTTGTTGTTCTTGTTGTTCTTGTTGTTCTTGTTGTTCTTGTTGTTCTTGTTGTTCTTGTTGTTCTTGTTGTTCTTGTTGTTTTTGTTGTTCTTGTTGTTCTTGTTGTTCTTGTTGTTCTTGTTGTTCTTGTTGTTCTTGTTGTTCTTGTTGTTCTTGTTGTTCTTGTTGTTCTTGTTGTTCTTGTTGTTCTTGTTGCTCTTGCTGTTCTTGTTGTTCTTGTTGTTCTTGTTGTTCTTGTTGTTCTTGTTGATCTTGCTGTTCTTGTTGTTCTTGTTGCTCTTGTTGCTCTTGTTGCTCTTGTTGCTCTTGTTGCTGTTGTTGTTCTTGTTGTTCTGATTGTTGATGTTCTTGTTGTTCATGTTGTTGTTGTTCTTGTTGTTCTTGTTGTTCTTGTTGTTCTTGTTGTTCTTGTTGTTCTTGTTGTTCTTGTTGTTCTTGTTGTTCTTGTTGTTCTTGTTGTTCTTGTTGTTCTTGTTGTTCTTGTTGTTCTTGTTGTTCTTGTTGTTCTTGTTGTTCTTGTTGTTCTTGTTGTTCTTGTTGTTCTTGTTGTTCTTGTTGTTCTTGTTGTTCTGGTTGTTGATGTTCTTGTTGTTGTTGTTCTTGTTGTTCTCGTTGTCGTTGTTGTTCTTGTTGTTCTTGTTGCTCTTGTTGTTCTTGTTGTTCTTGTTGTTCTTGTTGTTCTTGTTGTTCTTGTTGTTCTTGTTGTTCTTGTTGTTCTTGTTGTTCTTGTTGTTCTTGTTGTTCTTGTTGTTCTTGTTGTTCTTGTTGTTCTTGTTGTTCTTGTTGTTCTTGTTGTTCTTGTTGTTCTTGTTGTTCTTGTTGTTCTTGTTGTTCTTGTTGTTCTTGTTGTTCTTGTTGTTCTTGTTGTTCATGTTGTTGTTGTTCTTGTTGTTCTTGATGTTCTTGTTGTTCTCGTTGTCGTTGTTGTTCTTGTTGTTCTTGTTGCTCTTGTTGCTCTTGTTGCTCCTGTTGCTCTTGTTGCTCTTGTTGCTCTTGTTGCTCTTGTTGCTGTTGTTGTTCTTGTTGTTCTGGTTGTTGATGTTCTTGTTGTTCATGTTGTTGTTGTTCTTTTTGTTCTTGTTGATGTTGTTGTTGTTGTTGTTCTGGTTGTTGATGCTCTTGTTGTACATGTGGTTGTTGTTCTTGATGTTCTTGTTGTTCCCGTTGTTCTTGTTGTTGTTGTTCTTGTTGTTGTTGTTGTTCTTGTTCTTGTTGTCCATGTTGTTGTGGTTCTGGTAGATGTTGTTGTTCTTGTTCTTGTTGTTCTTGTTGCTCATGTTGTTCTTGTTGTTCTTGTTGTTCTTGCTGTTGTTGTTCCTGTTGTTCTTGTTGTTGTTGTTGTTGTTCTTGCTGTTCTTGTTGTTGTTGTTCTTGCTGTTCTTGTTCTTGTTGCTCTTGTTGTTCTTGTTGTTCTTGTTGTTCTTGTTGTTCTTGTTGTTCTT
>NW_027476104.1:982500-995000 GCF_051020955.1 Megalopta genalis
TTGCTGTTCATGTTGTTCTTGTTGTTCTTGTTGTTGTTGTTGTTGTTGTCCTTGTTGTTCTTGTTGTTCTTGTTGTTCTTGTTGTTCTTGTTGTTCTTGTTGTTCTTGTTGTTCTTGTTGTTCTTGTTGTTCTTGTTGTTCTTGTTGTTCTTGTTGTTCTTGTTGTTCTTGTTGTTCTTGTTGTTCTTGTTGTTCTTGTTGTTGTTGTTGTTGTTCTTGTTCTTGTTGTTCTTGTGGTTCTTGTTGTTCTTGTTGTCCTTGTTGATCTTGTTGTTCTTGTTGTTCTTGTTGCTCTTGTTGCTCTTGTTGCTCTTGTTGCTCTTGTTGCTCTTTTTGCTCTTGTTGCTCTTGTTGCTCTTGTTGCTGTTGTTGTTCTGGTTGTTGATGTTCTTGTTGTTCATGTTGTTGTTGTTCTTTTTGTTCTTGTTGTTGTTGTTGTTGTTGTTCTTGGTCTTGTTGTTCTTGTTGTTCTTGATGTTCTTGTTGTTCTTGTTGTTCTTGGTGTTCTTGCTGTTCTTGTTGTTCTAGTTGTTGTTGTTGTTGTTGTTCTCGTTGTTCTCGTTGTTCTCGTTGTTCTCGTTGTTCTTGTTGTTCTTTTTGTTCTTGTTGTTCTTGTTGTCCTTGTTGTTGTTGTTGCTGTTGTTGTTCTTGTTGTTCATGTTGTTGTTGTTCTGGTTGATGTTGTTGTTCTTGTTCTTGTTTTTCTTGTTGTTCTTGTTGTTCTTGTTGTTCTTGTTGTTATTGTTGCTCTTGTTGCTCTTGTTGTTCTTGTTGTTCTTGTTGTTCTTGTTATTCTTTTTGTCCTTGTTGTTCTTGCTGTTGTTGTTCCCGTTGTTCTTGTTGTTGTTGTTGTTGTTCTTGTTCTTGCTGTTCATGTTGTTGTGGTTCTGGTAGATGATGTTGTTCTTGTTCTTGTTGTTCTTGTTGCTCTTGTTGTTCTTGTTGTTCTTGTTGTTCTTGCTGTTGTTGTTCCTGTTTGATGTTGTTGTTGTTGTTGTTGTTGTTCTTTCTGTTCTTGTTGCTCTTGTTGTTCTTGTTGTTCTTGTTGTTCTTGTTGTTCTTGTCGTTCCTGTTGTTGTTGTTCTTGTTGTTCTTGTTGTTGTTCTTGTTGATCTTGTTGTTGTTGTTGTTCTCGTTTTTGTTGTTCTTCTTGTTGTTGTTGTTGTTCTTGCTGTTCTTGTTCTTGCTGCTCTTGTTGTTCTTGATGTTCTTGTTGTTGTTGTTGTTGCTGTTGTTGTTGTTGTTGTCCTTGTTGTTCTTGTTGTTCTTGTTGCTCTTGTTGTTCTTGTTGTTCTTGTTGTTCTTGTTGTTCTTGTTGTTTTTGTTGTTCTTGTTGTTCTTGTTGTTCTTGTTGTTCTTGTTGTTCTTGTTGTTCTTGTTGTTCTTGTTGTTCTTGTTGTTCTTGTTGTTCTTGTTGTTCTTGTTGTTCTTGTTGTTCTTGCTGTTCTTGTTGTTCTTGTTGTTCTTGTTGTTCTTGTTGTTCTTGTTGATCTTGCTGTTCTTGTTGTTCTTGTTGCTCTTGTTGCTCTTGTTGCTCTTGTTGCTCTTGTTGCTGTTGTTGCTCTTGTTGTTCTGATTGTTGATGTTCTTGTTGTTCATGTTGTTGTTGTTCTTGTTGTTCTTGTTGTTCTTGTTGTTCTTGTTGTTCTTGTTGTTCTTGTTGTTCTTGTTGTTCTTGTTGTTCTTGTTGTTCTTGTTGCTCTTGTTGCTCTTGTTGCTCTTGTTGCTCTTGTTGCTCTTGTTGCTCTTGTTGCTCTTGTTGCTCTTGTTGCTGTTGTTGTTCTTGTTGTTCTGGTTGTTGATGTTCTTGTTGTTCTTGTTGTTCTTGTTGTTCTTGTTGTTCTTGCTGCTCTTGCTGTTCATGTTGTTCTTGTTGTTCTTGTTGTTGTTGTTGTTGTTGTCCTTGTTGTTCTTGTTGTTCTTGTTGTTCTTGTTGTTCTTGTTGTTCTTGTTGTTCTTGTTGTTCTTGTTGTTCTTGTTGTTCTTGTTGTTCTTGTTGTTCTTGTTGTTCTTGTTGTTGTTCTTTCTGTTCTTGTTCTTGTTGTTCTTGTGGTTCTTGTTGTTCTTGTTGTCCTTGTTGATCTTGTTGTTCTTGTTGTTCTTGTTGCTCTTGTTGCTCTTGTTGCTCTTGTTGCTCTTGTTGCTCTTTTTGCTCTTGTTGCTCTTGTTGCTCTTGTTGCTGTTGTTGTTCTGGTTGTTGATGTTCTTGTTGTTCATGTTGTTGTTGTTCTTTTTGTTCTTGTTGTTGTTGTTGTTGTTGTTCTTGGTCTTGTTGTTCTTGTTGTTCTTGATGTTCTTGTTGTTCTTGTTGTTCTTGGTGTTCTTGCTGTTCTTGTTGTTCTAGTTGTTGTTGTTGTTGTTGTTCTCGTTGTTCTCGTTGTTCTCGTTGTTCTCGTTGTTCTTGTTGTTCTTTTTGTTCTTGTTGTTCTTGTTGTCCTTGTTGTTGTTGTTGCTGTTGTTGTTCTTGTTGTTCATGTTGTTGTTGTTCTGGTTGATGTTGTTGTTCTTGTTCTTGTTTTTCTTGTTGTTCTTGTTGTTCTTGTTGTTCTTGTTGTCCTTGTTGATCTTGTTGTTCTTGTTGTTCTTGTTGCTCTTGTTGCTCTTGTTGCTCTTGTTGCTCTTGTTGCTCTTTTTGCTCTTGTTGCTCTTGTTGCTCTTGTTGCTGTTGTTGTTCTGGTTGTTGATGTTCTTGTTGTTCATGTTGTTGTTGTTCTTTTTGTTCTTGTTGTTGTTGTTGTTGTTGTTCTTGGTCTTGTTGTTCTTGTTGTTCTTGATGTTCTTGTTGTTCTTGTTGTTCTTGGTGTTCTTGCTGTTCTTGTTGTTCTAGTTGTTGTTGTTGTTGTTGTTCTCGTTGTTCTCGTTGTTCTCGTTGTTCTCGTTGTTCTTGTTGTTCTTTTTGTTCTTGTTGTTCTTGTTGTCCTTGTTGTTGTTGTTGCTGTTGTTGTTCTTGTTGTTCATGTTGTTGTTGTTCTGGTTGATGTTGTTGTTCTTGTTCTTGTTTTTCTTGTTGTTCTTGTTGTTCTTGTTGTTCTTGTTGTTATTGTTGCTCTTGTTGCTCTTGTTGTTCTTGTTGTTCTTGTTGTTCTTGTTATTCTTTTTGTCCTTGTTGTTCTTGCTGTTGTTGTTCCCGTTGTTCTTGTTGTTGTTGTTGTTGTTCTTGTTCTTGCTGTTCATGTTGTTGTGGTTCTGGTAGATGATGTTGTTCTTGTTCTTGTTGTTCTTGTTGCTCTTGTTGTTCTTGTTGTTCTTGTTGTTCTTGCTGTTGTTGTTCCTGTTTGATGTTGTTGTTGTTGTTGTTGTTGTTCTTGCTGTTCTTGTTGCTCTTGTTGTTCTTGTTGTTCTTGTTGTTCTTGTCGTTCCTGTTGTTGTTGTTCTTGTTGTTCTTGTTGTTGTTCTTGTTGATCTTGTTGTTGTTGTTGTTCTCGTTTTTGTTGTTCTTCTTGTTGTTGTTGTTGTTCTTGCTGTTCTTGTTCTTGCTGCTCTTGTTGTTCTTGATGTTCTTGTTGTTGTTGTTGTTGCTGTTGTTGTTGTTGTTGTCCTTGTTGTTCTTGTTGTTCTTGTTGCTCTTGTTGTTCTTGTTGTTCTTGTTGTTCTTGTTGTTCTTGTTGTTTTTGTTGTTCTTGTTGTTCTTGTTGTTCTTGTTGTTCTTGTTGTTCTTGTTGTTCTTGTTGTTCTTGTTGTTCTTGTTGTTCTTGTTGTTCTTGTTGTTCTTGTTGTTCTTGCTGTTCTTGTTGTTCTTGTTGTTCTTGTTGTTCTTGTTGTTCTTGTTGATCTTGCTGTTCTTGTTGTTCTTGTTGCTCTTGTTGCTCTTGTTGCTCTTGTTGCTCTTGTTGCTGTTGTTGTTCTTGTTGTTCTGATTGTTGATGTTCTTGTTGTTCATGTTGTTGTTGTTCTTGTTGTTCTTGTTGTTCTTGTTGTTCTTGTTGTTCTTGTTGTTCTTGTTGTTCTTGTTGTTCTTGTTGTTCTTGTTGTTCTTGTTGTTCTTGTTGTTCTTGTTGCTCTTGTTGCTCTTGTTGCTCTTGTTGCTCTTGTTGCTCTTGTTGCTCTTGTTGCTCTTGTTGCTCTTGTTGTTCTTGTTGTTCTGGTTGTTGATGTTCTTGTTGTTCTTGTTGTTCTTGTTGTTCTTGTTGTTCTTGCTGCTCTTGCTGTTCATGTTGTTCTTGTTGTTCTTGTTGTTGTTGTTGTTGTTGTCCTTGTTGTTCTTGTTGTTCTTGTTGTTCTTGTTGTTCTTGTTGTTCTTGTTGTTCTTGTTGTTCTTGTTGTTCTTGTTGTTCTTGTTGTTCTTGTTGTTCTTGTTGTTCTTGTTGTTCTTGTTGTTCTTGTTGTTGTTGTTGTTGTTCTTTCTGTTCTTGTTCTTGTTGTTCTTGTGGTTCTTGTTGTTCTTGTTGTCCTTGTTGATCTTGTTGTTCTTGTTGTTCTTGTTGCTCTTGTTGCTCTTGTTGCTCTTGTTGCTCTTGTTGCTCTTTTTGCTCTTGTTGCTCTTGTTGCTCTTGTTGCTGTTGTTGTTCTGGTTGTTGATGTTCTTGTTGTTCATGTTGTTGTTGTTCTTTTTGTTCTTGTTGTTGTTGTTGTTGTTGTTCTTGGTCTTGTTGTTCTTGTTGTTCTTGATGTTCTTGTTGTTCTTGTTGTTCTTGGTGTTCTTGCTGTTCTTGTTGTTCTAGTTGTTGTTGTTGTTGTTGTTCTCGTTGTTCTCGTTGTTCTCGTTGTTCTCGTTGTTCTTGTTGTTCTTTTTGTTCTTGTTGTTCTTGTTGTCCTTGTTGTTGTTGTTGCTGTTGTTGTTCTTGTTGTTCATGTTGTTGTTGTTCTGGTTGATGTTGTTGTTCTTGTTCTTGTTTTTCTTGTTGTTCTTGTTGTTCTTGTTGTTCTTGTTGTTATTGTTGCTCTTGTTGCTCTTGTTGTTCTTGTTGTTCTTGTTGTTCTTGTTATTCTTTTTGTCCTTGTTGTTCTTGCTGTTGTTGTTCCCGTTGTTCTTGTTGTTGTTGTTGTTGTTCTTGTTCTTGCTGTTCATGTTGTTGTGGTTCTGGTAGATGATGTTGTTCTTGTTCTTGTTGTTCTTGTTGCTCTTGTTGTTCTTGTTGTTCTTGTTGTTCTTGCTGTTGTTGTTCCTGTTTGATGTTGTTGTTGTTGTTGTTGTTGTTCTTGCTGTTCTTGTTGCTCTTGTTGTTCTTGTTGTTCTTGTTGTTCTTGTTGTTCTTGTCGTTCCTGTTGTTGTTGTTCTTGTTGTTCTTGTTGTTGTTCTTGTTGATCTTGTTGTTGTTGTTGTTCTCGTTTTTGTTGTTCTTCTTGTTGTTGTTGTTGTTCTTGCTGTTCTTGTTCTTGCTGCTCTTGTTGTTCTTGATGTTCTTGTTGTTGTTGTTGTTGCTGTTGTTGTTGTTGTTGTCCTTGTTGTTCTTGTTGTTCTTGTTGCTCTTGTTGTTCTTGTTGTTCTTGTTGTTCTTGTTGTTCTTGTTGTTTTTGTTGTTCTTGTTGTTCTTGTTGTTCTTGTTGTTCTTGTTGTTCTTGTTGTTCTTGTTGTTCTTGTTGTTCTTGTTGTTCTTGTTGTTCTTGTTGTTCTTGTTGTTCTTGTTGCTCTTGCTGTTCTTGTTGTTCTTGTTGTTCTTGTTGTTCTTGTTGTTCTTGTTGATCTTGCTGTTCTTGTTGTTCTTGTTGCTCTTGTTGCTCTTGTTGCTCTTGTTGCTCTTGTTGCTGTTGTTGTTCTTGTTGTTCTGATTGTTGATGTTCTTGTTGTTCATGTTGTTGTTGTTCTTGTTGTTCTTGTTGTTCTTGTTGTTCTTGTTGTTCTTGTTGTTCTTGTTGTTCTTGTTGTTCTTGTTGTTCTTGTTGTTCTTGTTGTTCTTGTTGTTCTTGTTGTTCTTGTTGTTCTTGTTGTTCTTGTTGTTCTTGTTGTTCTTGTTGTTCTTGTTGTTCTTGTTGTTCTGGTTGTTGATGTTCTTGTTGTTGTTGTTCTTGTTGTTCTCGTTGTCGTTGTTGTTCTTGTTGTTCTTGTTGCTCTTGTTGTTCTTGTTGTTCTTGTTGTTCTTGTTGTTCTTGTTGTTCTTGTTGTTCTTGTTGTTCTTGTTGTTCTTGTTGTTCTTGTTGTTCTTGTTGTTCTTGTTGTTCTTGTTGTTCTTGTTGTTCTTGTTGTTCTTGTTGTTCTTGTTGTTCTTGTTGTTCTTGTTGTTCTTGTTGTTCTTGTTGTTCTTGTTGTTCTTGTTGTTCTTGTTGTTCTTGTTGTTCATGTTGTTGTTGTTCTTGTTGTTCTTGATGTTCTTGTTGTTCTCGTTGTCGTTGTTGTTCTTGTTGTTCTTGTTGCTCTTGTTGCTCTTGTTGCTCTTGTTGCTCTTGTTGCTCTTGTTGCTCTTGTTGCTCTTGTTGCTGTTGTTGTTCTTGTTGTTCTGGTTGTTGATGTTCTTGTTGTTCATGTTGTTGTTGTTCTTTTTGTTCTTGTTGATGTTGTTGTTGTTGTTGTTCTGGTTGTTGATGCTCTTGTTGTACATGTGGTTGTTGTTCTTGATGTTCTTGTTGTTCCCGTTGTTCTTGTTGTTGTTGTTCTTGTTGTTGTTGTTGTTCTTGTTCTTGTTGTCCATGTTGTTGTGGTTCTGGTAGATGTTGTTGTTCTTGTTCTTGTTGTTCTTGTTGCTCATGTTGTTCTTGTTGTTCTTGTTGTTCTTGCTGTTGTTGTTCCTGTTGTTCTTGTTGTTGTTGTTGTTGTTGTTCTTGCTGTTCTTGTTGTTGTTGTTCTTGCTGTTCTTGTTCTTGTTGCTCTTGTTGTTCTTGTTGTTCTTGTTGTTCTTGTTGTTCTTGTTGTTCTTGTTGTTCTTGTTGTTCTTGTTGTTCTTGTTGTTGTTCGTGTTGTTCTTGTTGTTGTTCTTGTTGTTGTTCTTGTTTTTGTTGTTCTTGTTGTTGTTGTTGTTGTTCCTGTTCTTGTTCTTGTTGTTCTTGTTGTTCTTGTTGTTCTTGTTGTTCTTGTTGTTCTTGTTGTTCTTGTTGTTCTTGCTGTTCTTTCTGTTCATGTTGTTCTTGTTGTTGTTGTTGTTGTTGTTGTTGTCCTTGTTGTTCTTGTTGTTCTTGTTGTTCTTGTTGTTCTTGTTGTTCTTGTTGTTCTTGTTGTTCTTGTTGTTCTTGTTGTTCTTGTTGTCCTTGTTGTTCTTGTTGTTCTTGTTGTTCTTGTTGTTCTTGTTGTTCTTGTTGTTCTTGTTGTTCTTGTTGTTCTTGTTGTTCTTGTTGTTCTTGTTGTTCTTGTTGTTCTGGTTGTTGATGTTCTTGTTGTTGTTGTTCTTGTTGTTCTCGTTGTCGTTGTTGTTCTTGTTGTTCTTGTTGCTCTTGTTGTTCTTGTTGTTCTTGTTGTTCTTGTTGTTCTTGTTGTTCTTGTTGTTCTTGTTGTTCTTGTTGTTCTTGTTGTTCTTGTTGTTCTTGTTGTTCTTGTTGTTCTTGTTGTTCTTGTTGTTCTTGTTGTTCTTGTTGTTCTTGTTGTTCTTGTTGTTCTTGTTGTTCTTGTTGTTCTTGTTGTTCTTGTTGTTCTTGTTGTTCTTGTTGTTCTTGTTGTTCTTGTTGTTCTTGTTGTTCTTGTTGTTCTTGTTGTTCTTGTTGTTCTTGTTGTTCTTGTTGTTCTTGTTGTTCTTGTTGTTCTTGTTGTTCTTGTTGTTCTTGTTGTTCTTGTTGTTCTTGTTGTTCTTGTTGTTCTTGTTGTTCTTGTTGTTCTTGTTGTTCTTGTTGTTCTTGTTGTTCTTGTTGTTCTTGTTGTTCTTGTTGTTCTTGTTGTTCTTGTTGTTCATGTTGTTGTTGTTCTTGTTGTTCTTGATGTTCTTGTTGTTCTCGTTGTCGTTGTTGTTCTTGTTGTTCTTGTTGCTCTTGTTGCTCTTGTTGCTCTTGTTGCTCTTGTTGCTCTTGTTGCTCTTGTTGCTCTTGTTGCTCTTGTTGCTGTTGTTGTTCTTGTTGTTCTGGTTGTTGATGTTCTTGTTGTTCATGTTGTTGTTGTTCTTTTTGTTCTTGTTGATGTTGTTGTTGTTGTTGTTCTGGTTGTTGATGCTCTTGTTGTACATGTGGTTGTTGTTCTTGATGTTCTTGTTGTTCCCGTTGTTCTTGTTGTTGTTGTTCTTGTTGTTGTTGTTGTTCTTGTTCTTGTTGTCCATGTTGTTGTGGTTCTGGTAGATGTTGTTGTTCTTGTTCTTGTTGTTCTTGTTGCTCATGTTGTTCTTGTTGTTCTTGTTGTTCTTGCTGTTGTTGTTCCTGTTGTTCTTGTTGTTGTTGTTGTTGTTGTTCTTGCTGTTCTTGTTGTTGTTGTTCTTGCTGTTCTTGTTCTTGTTGCTCTTGTTGTTCTTGTTGTTCTTGTTGTTCTTGTTGTTCTTGTTGTTCTTGTTGTTCTTGTTGTTCTTGTTGTTGTTCGTGTTGTTCTTGTTGTTGTTCTTGTTGTTGTTCTTGTTTTTGTTGTTCTTGTTGTTGTTGTTCTTGTTGTTCTTGTTGTTCTTGTTGTTCTTGTTGTTCTTGTTGTTCTTGTTGTTCTTGTTGTTCTTGCTGTTCTTTCTGTTCATGTTGTTCTTGTTGTTGTTGTTGTTGTTGTTGTTGTTGTTGTCCTTGTTGTTCTTGTTGTTGTTGTTGTTGTTGTCCTTGTTGTTCTTGTTGTTCTTGTTGTTCTTGTTGTTCTTGTTGTTCTTGTTGTTCTTGTTGTTCTTGTTGTTCTTGTTGTTCTTGTTGTTCTTGTTGTTCTTGTTGTCCTTGTTGTTCTTGTTGTTCTTGTTGTTCTTGTTGTTCTTGTTGTTCTTGTTGTTCTTGTTGTTCTTGTTGTTCTTGTTGTTCTTGTTGTTCTTGTTGTTCTTGTTGTTCTGGTTGTTGATGTTCTTGTTGTTGTTGTTCTTGTTGTTCTCGTTGTCGTTATTGTTCTTGTTGTTCTTGTTGCTCTTGTTGTTCTTGTTGTTCTTGTTGTTCTTGTTGTTCTTGTTGTTCTTGTTGTTCTTGTTGTTCTTGTTGTTCTTGTTGTTCTTGTTGTTCTTGTTGTTCTTGTTGTTCTTGTTGTTCTTGTTGTTCTTGTTGTTCTTGTTGTTCTTGTTGTTCTTGTTGTTCTTGTTGTTCTTGTTGTTCTTGTTGTTCTTGTTGTTCTTGTTGTTCTTGTTGTTCTTGTTGTTCTTGTTGTTCTTGTTGTTCTTGTTGTTCATGTTGTTGTTGTTCTTGTTGTTCTTGATGTTCTTGTTGTTCTCGTTGTCGTTGTTGTTCTTGTTGTTCTTGTTGCTCTTGTTGCTCTTGTTGCTCTTGTTGCTCTTGTTGCTCTTGTTGCTCTTGTTGCTCTTGTTGCTCTTGTTGCTGTTGTTGTTCTTGTTGTTCTGGTTGTTGATGTTCTTGTTGTTCATGTTGTTGTTGTTCTTTTTGTTCTTGTTGATGTTGTTGTTGTTGTTGTTCTGGTTGTTGATGCTCTTGTTGTACATGTGGTTGTTGTTCTTGATGTTCTTGTTGTTCCCGTTGTTCTTGTTGTTGTTGTTCTTGTTGTTGTTGTTGTTCTTGTTCTTGTTGTTCATGTTGTTGTGGTTCTGGTAGATGTTGTTGTTCTTGTTCTTGTTGTTCTTGTTGCTCATGTTGTTCTTGTTGTTCTTGTTGTTCTTGCTGTTGTTGTTCCTGTTGTTGTTGTTGTTGTTGTTGTTGTTGTTCTTGCTGTTCTTGTTGTTGTTGTTCTTGCTGTTCTTGTTCTTGTTGCTCTTGTTGTTCTTGTTGTTCTTGTTGTTCTTGTTGTTCTTGTTGTTCTTGTTGTTCTTGTTGTTCTTGTTGTTCTTGTTGTTCTTGTTGTTGTTCGTGTTGTTCTTGTTGTTGTTCTTGTTTTTGTTGTTCTTGTTGTTGTTGTTGTTCTTCCTGTTCTTGTTCTTGTTGTTCTTGTTGTTCTTGTTGTTCTTGTTGTTCTTGTTGTTCTTGTTGTTCTTGCTGTTCTTTCTGTTCATGTTGTTCTTGTTGTTGTTGTTGTTGTTGTCCTTGTTGTTCTTGTTGTTCTTGTTGTTCTTGTTGTTCTTGTTGTTCTTGTTGTTCTTGTTGTTCTTGTTGTTCTTGTTGTTCTTGTTGTTCTTGTTGTTCTTGTTGTTCTTGTTGTTCTTGCTGTTCTTGCTGTTCATGTTGTTCTTGTTGTTCTTGTTGTTGTTGTTGTTGTTGTCCTTGTTGTTCTTGTTGTTCTTGTTGTTCTTGTTGTTCTTGTTGTTCTTGTTGTTGTTGTTGTTGTTGTTCTTGCTGTTCTTGTTCTTGTTGTTCTTGTGGTTCTTGTTGTTCTTGTTGTTCTTGTTGATCTTGTTGTTCTTGTTGTTCTTGTTGCTCTTGTTGCTGTTGTTGTTCTTGTTGTTCTGATTGTTGATGTTCTTGTTGCTGTTGTTGTTCTTGTTGTTCTGATTGTTGATGTTCTTGTTGTTCATGTTGTTGTTGTTCTTGTTGTTCTTGTTGTTCTTGTTGTTCTTGTTGTTCTTGTTGTTCTTGTTGTTCTTGTTGTTCTTGTTGTTCTTGTTGTTCTTGTTGTTCTTGTTGTTCATGTTGTTGTTGTTCTTGTTGTTCTTGATGTTCTTGTTGTTCTTGTTGTCGTTGTTGTTCTTGTTGTTCTTGTTGCTCTTGTTGCTCTTGTTGCTCTTGTTGCTCTTGTTGCTGTTGTTGTTCTTGTTGTTCTGGTTGTTGATGTTCTTGTTGTTCATGTTGTTCTTGTTGTTCTTGTTGTTCTTGTTGTTCTTGTTGTTCTTGTTGTTCTTGTTGTTATTGTTGTTCTTGTTGTTCTTGTTGTTCTTGTTGATCTTGTTGTTCTTGTTGTTCTTGTTGTTCTTGTTGTTCTTGTTGTTCTTGTTGTTCTTGTTGTTGTTGTTGTTGTTGTTGTTGTTGTTCTTGTTGTTGTTCTCGTTGATCTCGTTGTTCTCGTTGTTCTCGTTGTTCTTGCTGTTCTTTTTGTTCTTGTTGTTCTTGTTGTCCTTGTTGTTGTTGTTGCTGTTGTTGTTCTTGTTGTTCATGTTGTTGTTGTTCTGGTTGATGTTGTTGTTCTTGTTCTTGTTTTCCTTGTTGTTCTTGTTGTTCTTGTTGTTCTTGTTGTTCTTGTTGTTCTTGTTGATCTTGTTGTTCTTGTTGTTATTGTTGCTCTTGTTGCTCTTGTTGTTCTTGTTGTTCTTCTTGTTCTTGTTATTCTTTTTGTCCTTGTTGTTCTTGCTGTTGTTGTTCCCGTTGTTCTTGTTGTTGTTGTTCTTGTTGTTGTTGTTGTTGTTCTTGTTCTTGTTGTTCATGTTGTTGTGGTTCTGGTAGATGTTGTTGTTCTTGTGATTGTTGTTCTTGTTGCTCATGTTTTTCGTGTTGTTCTTGTTGTTCTTGCTGTTGTTGTTCCTGTTGTTCTTGTTGTTGTTGTTGTTGTTGTTGTTCTTGCTGTTCTTGTTGTTGTTGTTCTTGCTGTTCTTGTTCTTGTTGCTCTTGTTGTTCTTGTTGTTCTTGTTGTTCTTGTTGTTCTTGTTGTTCTTGTTGTTCTTGTTGTTCTTGTTGTTCTTGTTGTTCTTGTTGTTCTTGTTGTTCTTGTTGTTCTTGTTGTTCTTGTTGTTGTTGTTGTTCTTGTTGTTGTTCGTGTTGATCTTGTTGTTGTTCTTGTTGTTGTTGTTGTTCTTCCTGTTCTTGTTCTTGTTGTTCTTGTTGTTCTTGTTGTTCTTGTTGTTCTTGTTGTTCTTGTTGTTCTTGTTGTTCTTGCTGTTCTTTCTGTTCATGTTGTTCTTGTTGTTCTTGTTGTTGTTGTTGTTGTCCTTGTTGTTCTTGTTGTTCTTGGTGTTCTTGTTGTTCTTGTTGTTCTAGTTGTTGTTGTTGTTGTTGTTCTTGTTGTTCTGGTTGTTGATGTTCTTGTTGTTCATGTTGTTGTTGTTCTTGATGTTCTTGTTGTTCTTGTTGATCTTGTTGTTCTTGTTGTTCTTGGTGTTCTTGTTGTTCTTGTTGTTGTTGTTGTTGTTGTTCTTGTTGTTCTTGTTGCTCTTGTTGCTCTTGTTGCTCTTGTTGCTCTTGTTGCTCTTGTTGCTCTTGTTGCTCTTGTTGCTGTTGTTGCTGTTGTTGTCCTGGTTGTTGATGTTCTTGTTGTTCATGTTGTTGTTGTTCTTTTTGTTGTTGTTGTTGTTGTTCTTGGTCTTGTTGATCTTGTTGTTCTTGACGTTCTTGTTGCTCTTGTTGCTCTTGTTGCTCTTGTTGCTCTTGTTGCTGTTGTTGCTGTTGTTGTCCTGGTTGTTGATGTTCTTGTTGTTCATGTTGTTGTTGTTCTTTTTGTTGTTGTTGTTGTTGTTCTTGGTCTTGTTGATCTTGTTGTTCTTGACGTTCTTGTTGTTCTTGTTGTTCTTGGTGTTCTTGTTGTTCTTATTGTTCTAGTTGTTGTTGTTGTTGTTGTTGTTGTACTCGTTGTTCTCGTTGTTCCCGTTGTTCTTGTTGTTCTTTTTGTTCTTGTTGTTCTTGTTGTCCTTGTTGTTGTTGTTGCTGTTGTTGTTCTTGTTGTTCATGTTGTTGTTGTTCTGGTTGATGTTGTTGTTCTTGTTCTTGTTTTTCTTGTTGTTCTTGTT
>NW_027476104.1:1005000-1125000 GCF_051020955.1 Megalopta genalis
GTTGTTCTCGTTGTTCTCGTTGTTCTCGTTGTTCTCGTTGTTCTTGTTGTTCTTTTTGTTCTTGTTGTTCTTGTTGTCCTTGTTGTTGTTGTTGCTGTTGTTGTTCTTGTTGTTCATGTTGTTGTTGTTCTGGTTGATGTTGTTGTTCTTGTTCTTGTTTTTCTTGTTGTTCTTGTTGTTCTTGTTGTTCTTGTTGTTATTGTTGCTCTTGTTGCTCTTGTTGTTCTTGTTGTTCTTGTTGTTCTTGTTATTCTTTTTGTCCTTGTTGTTCTTGCTGTTGTTGTTCCCGTTGTTCTTGTTGTTGTTGTTGTTGTTCTTGTTCTTGCTGTTCATGTTGTTGTGGTTCTGGTAGATGATGTTGTTCTTGTTCTTGTTGTTCTTGTTGCTCTTGTTGTTCTTGTTGTTCTTGTTGTTCTTGCTGTTGTTGTTCCTGTTTGATGTTGTTGTTGTTGTTGTTGTTGTTCTTGCTGTTCTTGTTGCTCTTGTTGTTCTTGTTGTTCTTGTTGTTCTTGTTGTTCTTGTCGTTCCTGTTGTTGTTGTTCTTGTTGTTCTTGTTGTTGTTCTTGTTGATCTTGTTGTTGTTGTTGTTCTCGTTTTTGTTGTTCTTCTTGTTGTTGTTGTTGTTCTTGCTGTTCTTGTTCTTGCTGCTCTTGTTGTTCTTGATGTTCTTGTTGTTGTTGTTGTTGCTGTTGTTGTTGTTGTTGTCCTTGTTGTTCTTGTTGTTCTTGTTGCTCTTGTTGTTCTTGTTGTTCTTGTTGTTCTTGTTGTTCTTGTTGTTCTTGTTGTTCATGTTGTTGTTGTTCTTGTTGTTCTTGATGTTCTTGTTGTTCTCGTTGTCGTTGTTGTTCTTGTTGTTCTTGTTGCTCTTGTTGCTCTTGTTGCTCTTGTTGCTCTTGTTGCTCTTGTTGCTCTTGTTGCTCTTGTTGCTCTTGTTGCTCTTGTTGCTCTTGTTGCTCTTGTTGCTGTTGTTGTTCTTGTTGTTCTGGTTGTTGATGTTCTTGTTGTTCATGTTGTTGTTGTTCTTTTTGTTCTTGTTGATGTTGTTGTTGTTGTTGTTCTGGTTGTTGATGCTCTTGTTGTACATGTGGTTGTTGTTCTTGATGTTCTTGTTGTTCCCGTTGTTCTTGTTGTTGTTGTTCTTGTTGTTGTTGTTGTTCTTGTTCTTGTTGTCCATGTTGTTGTGGTTCTGGTAGATGTTGTTGTTCTTGTTCTTGTTGTTCTTGTTGCTCATGTTGTTCTTGTTGTTCTTGTTGTTCTTGCTGTTGTTGTTCCTGTTGTTCTTGTTGTTGTTGTTGTTGTTGTTCTTGCTGTTCTTGTTGTTGTTGTTCTTGCTGTTCTTGTTCTTGTTGCTCTTGTTGTTCTTGTTGTTCTTGTTGTTCTTGTTGTTCTTGTTGTTCTTGTTGTTCTTGTTGTTCTTGTTGTTCTTGTTGTTGTTCGTGTTGTTCTTGTTGTTGTTCTTGTTGTTGTTGTTGTTCTTCCTGTTCTTGTTCTTGTTGTTCTTGTTGTTCTTGTTGTTCTTGTTGTTCTTGTTGTTCTTGCTGTTCTTTCTGTTCATGTTGTTCTTGTTGTTGTTGTTGTTGTTGTTGTTGTTGTCCTTGTTGTTCTTGTTGTTCTTGTTGTTCTTGTTGTTCTTGTTGTTCTTGTTGTTCTTGTTGTTCTTGTTGTTCTTGTTGTTCTTGTTGTTCTTGTTGTTCTTGTTGTTCTTGTTGTTCTTGTTGTTCTTGTTGTCCTTGTTGTTCTTGTTGATCTTGTTGTTCTTGTTGTTCTTGTTGTTCTTGTTGTTCTTGTTGTTCTTGTTGTTCTTGTTGTTCTTGTTGTTCTTGTTGTTCTGGTTGTTGATGTTCTTGTTGTTGTTGTTCTTGTTGTTCTCGTTGTCGTTGTTGTTCTTGTTGTTCTTGTTGCTCTTGTTGTTCTTGTTGTTCTTGTTGTTCTTGTTGTTCTTGTTGTTCTTGTTCTTCTTGTTGTTCTTGTTGTTCTTGTTGTTCTTGTTGTTCTTGTTGTTCTTGTTGTTCTTGTTGTTCTTGTTGTTCTTGTTGTTCTTGTTGTTCTTGTTGTTCTTGTTGTTCTTGTTGTTCTTGTTGTTCTTGTTGTTCATGTTGTTGTTGTTCTTGTTGTTCTTGATGTTCTTGTTGTTCTCGTTGTCGTTGTTGTTCTTGTTGTTCTTGTTGCTCTTGTTGCTCTTGTTGCTCTTGTTGCTCTTGTTGCTCTTGTTGCTCTTGTTGCTCTTGTTGCTGTTGTTGTTCTTGTTGTTCTGGTTGTTGATGTTCTTGTTGTTCATGTTGTTGTTGTTCTTTTTGTTCTTGTTGATGTTGTTGTTGTTGTTGTTCTGGTTTTGATGCTCTTGTTGTACATGTGGTTGTTGTTCTTGATGTTCTTGTTGTTCCCGTTGTTCTTGTTGTTGTTGTTCTTGTTGTTGTTGTTGTTCTTGTTCTTGTTGTTCATGTTGTTGTGGTTCTGGTAGATGTTGTTGTTCTTGTTCTTGTTGTTCTTGTTGCTCATGTTGTTCTTGTTGTTCTTGTTGTTCTTGCTGTTGTTGTTCCTGTTGTTGTTGTTGTTGTTGTTGTTGTTGTTCTTGCTGTTCTTGTTGTTGTTGTTCTTGCTGTTCTTGTTCTTGTTGCTCTTGTTGTTCTTGTTGTTCTTGTTGTTCTTGTTGTTCTTGTTGTTCTTGTTGTCGTTCGTGTTGTTCTTGTTGTTGTTCTTGTTTTTGTTGTTCTTGTTGTTGTTGTTGTTCTTCCTGTTCTTGTTCTTGTTGTTCTTGTCGTTCTTGTTGTTCTTGTTGTTCTTGTTGTTCTTGTTGTTCTTGCTGTTCTTTCTGTTCATGTTGTTCTTGTTGTTGTTGTTGTTGTTGTCCTTGTTGTTCTTGTTGTTCTTGTTGTTCTTGTTGTTCTTGTTGTTCTTGTTGTTCTTGTTGTTCTTGTTGTTCTTGTTGTTCTTGTTGTTCTTGTTGTTCTTGTTGTTCTTGTTGTTCTTGTTGTTCTTGTTGTTCTTGCTGTTCTTGCTGTTCATGTTGTTCTTGTTGTTCTTGATGTTGTTGTTGTTGTTGTCCTTGTTGTTCTTGTTGTTCTTGTTGTTCTTGTTGTTCTTGTTGTTGTTGTTGTTGTTGTTCTTGCTGTTCTTGTTCTTATTGTTCTTGTGGTTCTTGTTGTTCTTGTTGTTCTTGTTGATCTTGTTGTTCTTGTTGTTCTTGTTGCTCTTGTTGCTGTTGTTGTTCTTGTTGTTCTGATTGTTGATGTTCTTGTTGCTGTTGTTGTTCTTGTTGTTCTGATTGTTGATGTTCTTGTTGTTCATGTTGTTGTTGTTCTTGTTGTTCTTGTTGTTCTTGTTGTTCTTGTTGTTCTTGTTGTTCTTGTTGTTCTTGTTGTTCTTGTTGTTCTTGTTGTTCTTGTTGTTCTTGTTGTTCTTGTTGTTCTTGTTGTTCTGGATGTTGATGTTCTTGTTGTTCATGTTGTTGTTGTTCTTGTTGTTCTTGATGTTCTTGTTGTTCTTGTTGTCGTTGTTGTTCTTGTTGTTCTTGTTGCTCTTGTTGCTCTTGTTGCTCTTGTTGCTCTTGTTGCTCTTGTTGCTCTTGTTGCTGTTGTTGTTCTTGTTGTTCTGGTTGTTGATGTTCTTGTTGTTCATGTTGTTCTTGTTGTTCTTGTTGTTCTTGTTGTTCTTGTTGTTCTTGTTGTTCTTGTTGTTATTGTTGTTCTTGTTGTTCTTGTTGTTCTTGTTGTTCTTGTTGTTCTTGTTGATCTTGTTGTTCTTGTTGTTCTTGTTGTTCTTGTTGTTCTTGTTGTTCTTGTTGTTCTTGTTGTTGTTGTTGTTGTTGTTGTTGTTGTTCTTGTTGTTGTTCTCGTTGATCTCGTTGTTCTCGTTGTTCTCGTTGTTCTTGCTGTTCTTTTTGTTCTTGTTGTTCTTGTTGTCCTTGTTGTTGTTGTTGCTGTTGTTGTTCTTGTTGTTCATGTTGTTGTTGTTCTGGTTGATGTTGTTGTTCTTGTTCTTGTTTTCCTTGTTGTTCTTGTTGTTCTTGTTGTTCTTGTTGTTCTTGTTGTTCTTGTTGTTCTTGTTGTTCTTGTTGTTATTGTTGCTCTTGTTGCTCTTGTTGTTCTTGTTGTTCTTCTTGTTCTTGTTATTCTTTTTGTCCTTGTTGTTCTTGCTGTTGTTGTTCCCGTTGTTCTTGTTGTTGTTGTTCTTGTTGTTGTTGTTGTTGTTCTTGTTCTTGTTGTTCATGTTGTTGTGGTTCTGGTAGATGTTGTTGTTCTTGTGATTGTTGTTCTTGTTGCTCATGTTTTTCTTGTTGTTCTTGCTGTTCTTGCTGTTGTTGTTCCTGTTGTTCTTCTTGTTGTTGTTGTTGTTGTTGTTCTTGCTGTTCTTGTTGTTGTTGTTCTTGCTGTTCTTGTTCTTGTTGCTCTTGTTGTTCTTGTTGTTCTTGTTGTTCTTGTTGTTCTTGTTGTTCTTGTTGTTCTTGTTGTTCTTGTTGTTCTTGTTGTTCTTGTTGTTCTTGTTGTTCTTGTTGTTCTTGTTGTTCTTGTTGTTCTTGTTGTTCTTGTTGTTCTTGTTGTTGTTGTTGTTCTTGTTGTTGTTCGTGTTGATCTTGTTGTTGTTCTTGTTGTTGTTGTTGTTCTTCCTGTTCTTGTTCTTGTTGTTCTTGTTGTTCTTGTTGTTCTTGTTGTTCTTGTTGTTCTTGTTGTTCTTGTTGTTCTTGTTGTTCTTGCTGTTCTTTCTGTTCATGTTGTTCTTGTTGTTCTTGTTGTTGTTGTTGTTGTTGTCCTTGTTGTTCTTGTTGTTCTTGGTGTTCTTGTTGTTCTTGTTGTTCTAGTTGTTGTTGTTGTTGTTGTTCTTGTTGTTCTGGTTGTTGATGTTCTTGTTGTTCATGTTGTTGTTGTTCTTGATGTTCTTGTTGTTCTTGTTGATCTTGTTGTTCTTGTTGTTCTTGGTGTTCTTGTTGTTCTTGTTGTTCTAGTTGTTGTTGTTGTTGTTCTTGTTGTTCTTGTTGCTCTTGTTGCTCTTGTTGCTCTTGTTGCTCTTGTTGCTCTTGTTGCTGTTGTTGCTGTTGTTGTCCTGGTTGTTGATGTTCTTGTTGTTCATGTTGTTGTTGTTCTTTTTGTTGTTGTTGTTGTTGTTCTTGGTCTTGTTGATCTTGTTGTTCTTGACGTTCTTGTTGTTCTTGTTGTTCTTGGTGTTCTTGTTGTTCTTATTGTTCTAGTTGTTGTTGTTGTTGTTGTACTCGTTGTTCTCGTTGTTCCCGTTGTTCTTGTTGTTCTTTTTGTTCTTGTTGTTCTTGTTGTCCTTGTTGTTGTTGTTGCTGTTGTTGTTCTTGTTGTTCATGTTGTTGTTGTTCTGGTTGATGTTGTTGTTCTTGTTCTTGTTTTTCTCGTTTTTCTTGTTGTTCTTGTTGTTCTTGTTGTTCTTGTTGTTCTTGTTGTTCTTGTTGTTCTTGTTGTTCTTGCTGTTCTTGCTGTTCATGTTGTTCTTGTTGCTCTTGTTGTTGTTGTTGTTGTTGTCCTTGTTGTTCTTGTTGTTCTTGTTGTTCTTGTTGTTATTGTTGTTCTTGTTGTTCTTGTTGTTCTTGTTGTTCTTGTTGTTCTTGTTGATCTTGTTGTTCTTGTTGTTCTTGTTGTTCTTGTTGTTCTTGTTGTTCTTGTTGTTGTTGTTGTTGTTGTTGTTGTTGTTCTTGTTGTTGTTCTCGTTGATCTCGTTGTTCTCGTTGTTCTCGTTGTTCTTGCTGTTCTTTTTGTTCTTGTTGTTCTTGTTGTCCTTGTTGTTGTTGTTGCTGTTGTTGTTCTTGTTGTTCATGTTGTTGTTGTTCTGGTTGATGTTGTTGTTCTTGTTCTTGTTTTCCTTGTTGTTCTTGTTGTTCTTGTTGTTCTTGTTGTTCTTGTTGTTCTTGTTGTTCTTGTTGTTCTTGTTGTTATTGTTGCTCTTGTTGCTCTTGTTGTTCTTGTTGTTCTTCTTGTTCTTGTTATTCTTTTTGTCCTTGTTGTTCTTGCTGTTGTTGTTCCCGTTGTTCTTGTTGTTGTTGTTCTTGTTGTTGTTGTTGTTGTTCTTGTTCTTGTTGTTCATGTTGTTGTGGTTCTGGTAGATGTTGTTGTTCTTGTGATTGTTGTTCTTGTTGCTCATGTTTTTCTTGTTGTTCTTGCTGTTCTTGCTGTTGTTGTTCCTGTTGTTCTTGTTGTTGTTGTTGTTGTTGTTGTTCTTGCTGTTCTTGTTGTTGTTGCTCTTGCTGTTCTTGTTCTTGTTGCTCTTGTTGTTCTTGTTGTTCTTGTTGTTCTTGTTGTTCTTGTTGTTCTTGTTGTTCTTGTTGTTCTTGTTGTTCTTGTTGTTCTTGTTGTTCTTGTTGTTCTTGTTGTTCTTGTTGTTGTTGTTGTTCTTGTTGTTGTTCGTGTTGATCTTGTTGTTGTTCTTGTTGTTGTTGTTGTTCTTCCTGTTCTTGTTCTTGTTGTTCTTGTTGTTCTTGTTGTTCTTGTTGTTCTTGTTGTTCTTGTTGTTCTTGTTGTTCTTGCTGTTCTTTCTGTTCATGTTGTTCTTGTTGTTCTTGTTGTTGTTGTTGTTGTTGTCCTTGTTGTTCTTGTTGTTCTTGGTGTTCTTGTTGTTCTTGTTGTTCTAGTTGTTGTTGTTGTTGTTGTTCTTGTTGTTCTGGTTGTTGATGTTCTTGTTGTTCATGTTGTTGTTGTTCTTGATGTTCTTGTTGTTCTTGTTGATCTTGTTGTTCTTGTTGTTCTTGGTGTTCTTGTTGTTCTTGTTGTTCTAGTTGTTGTTGTTGTTGTTCTTGTTGTTCTTGTTGCTCTTGTTGCTCTTGTTGCTCTTGTTGCTCTTGTTGCTCTTGTTGCTCTTGTTGCTCTTGTTGCTCTTGTTGCTCTTGTTGCTGTTGTTGCTGTTGTTGTCCTGGTTGTTGATGTTCTTGTTGTTCATGTTGTTGTTGTTCTTTTTGTTGTTGTTGTTGTTGTTCTTGGTCTTGTTGATCTTGTTGTTCTTGACGTTCTTGTTGTTCTTGTTGTTCTTGGTGTTCTTGTTGTTCTTATTGTTCTAGTTGTTGTTGTTGTTGTTGTACTCGTTGTTCTCGTTGTTCCCGTTGTTCTTGTTGTTCTTTTTGTTCTTGTTGTTCTTGTTGTCCTTGTTGTTGTTGTTGCTGTTGTTGTTCTTGTTGTTCATGTTGTTGTTGTTCTGGTTGATGTTGTTGTTCTTGTTCTTGTTTTTCTCGTTTTTCTTGTTGTTCTTGTTGTTCTTGTTGTTCTTGTTGTTCTTGTTGTTCTTGTTGTTCTTGTTGTTCTTGTTGTTCTTGTTGTTCTTGCTGTTCTTGCTGTTCATGTTGTTCTTGTTGCTCTTGTTGTTGTTGTTGTTGTTGTCCTTGTTGTTCTTGTTGTTCTTGTTGTTCTTGTTGTTCTTGTTGTTCTTGTTGTTCTTGTTGTTCTTGTTGTTCTTGCTGTTCTTGCTGTTGTTGTTCCTGTTGTTCTTGTTGTTGTTGTTGTTGTTGTTGTTCTTGCTGTTCTTGTTGTTGTTGTTCTTGCTGTTCTTGTTCTTGTTGCTCTTGTTGTTCTTGTTGTTCTTGTTGTTCTTGTTGTTCTTGTTGTTCTTGTTGTTCTTGTTGTTCTTGTTGCTCTTGTTGCTCTTGTTGCTCTTGTTGCTGTTGTTGTTCTGGTTGTTGATGTTCTTGTTGTTCATGTTGTTGTTGTTCTTTTTGTTCTTGTTGTTGTTGTTGTTGTTGTTCTTGGTCTTGTTGTTCTTGTTGTTCTTGATGTTCTTGTTGTTCTTGTTGTACTTGGTGTTCTTGCTGTTCTTGTTGTTGTTGTTGTTCATGTTGTTCTTGTTGTTGTTGTTGTTGTTGTTGTTCTTGCTGTTCTTGTTGTTCTTGTTGTTCTTGTTGTTCCTGTTGTTTTTGTTGTTCTTGTTGTTGTTGTTGTTCTTCCTGTTCTTGTTCTTGTTGTTCTTGTTGCTCTTGTTGTTCTTGTTGTTCTTGCTGTTCTTTCTGTTCATGTTGTTCTTGTTGTTCTTCTTGTTGTTGTTGTTGTTCTTGTTGTTCTTGTTGTTCTTGTTGTTCTTGTTGTTCTTGTTGTTCTTGTTGTTCTTGTTGTTCTTGTTGTTCTTGTTGTTCTTGTTGTTCTTGTTGTACTTGTTGTTCTAGTTGTTCTTGTTGTTCTTGTTGTTCTTGTTGTTCTTGTTGTTCTTGTTGTTCTTGTTGTTCTTGTTGTTCTTGTTGTTCTTGTTGTTCTTGTTGTTCTTGTTGTTCTTGTTGTTCTTGTTGTTGTTGTTGTTCTTGTTGTTGTTCGTGTTGTTCTTGTTGTTGTTCTCGTTTTTGTTGTTGTTCTTGTTGTTCTTGTTGTTCTTGTTGTTCTTGTTGTTCTTGTTGTTCTTGTTGTTCTTGTTGTTCTTGTTGTTCTTGTTGTTCTTGTTGTTGTTGTTGTTCTTGTTGTTCTTGTTGTTCTTGTTGTTCTTGTTGTTCTTGTTGTTCTTGTTGTTCTTGTTGTTCTTGTTGTTCTTGTTGTTCTTGTTGTTGTTGTTGTTCTTGTTGTTGTTCGTGTTTTTCTTGTTGTTGTTCTTGTTTTTGTTGTTCTTGTTGTTGTTGTTGTTCTTCCTGTTCTTGTTCTTGTTGTTCTTGTTGTTCTCGTTGTTCTCGTTGTTCTCGTTGTTCTCTTTGTTCTCGTTGTTCTCGTTGTTCTCGTTGTTCTTGTTGTTCTTGTTGTTCTTGTTGTTCTTGTTGTTCTTGTTGTTCTTGTTGTTCTTGTTGTTCTTGTTGTTCTTGTTGTTCTTGTTGCTCTTGTTGCTCTTGTTGCTCTTGTTGCTGTTGTTGTTCTTGTTGTTCTGGTTGTTGATGTTCTTGTTGTTCATGTTGCTGTTGTTCTTTTTGTTCTTGTTGATGTTGTTGTTGTTGTTGTTCTGGTTTTGATGCTCTTGTTGTACATGTGGTTGTTGTTCTTGATGTTCTTGTTGTTCCCGTTGTTCTTGTTGTTGTTGTTCTTGTTGTTGTTGTTGTTCTTGTTCTTGTTGTTCATGTTGTTGTGGTTCTGGTAGATGTTGTTGTTCTTGTTCTTGTTGTTCTTGTTGCTCATGTTGTTCTTGTTGTTCTTGTTGTTCTTGCTGTTGTTGTTCCTGTTGTTGTTGTTGTTGTTGTTGTTGTTGTTCTTGCTGTTCTTGTTGTTGTTGTTCTTGCTGTTCTTGTTCTTGTTGCTCTTGTTGTTCTTGTTGTTCTTGTTGTTCTTGTTGTTCTTGTTGTTCTTGTTGTTCTTGTTGTTCTTGTTGTTGTTCGTGTTGTTCTTGTTGTTGTTCTTGTTTTTGTTGTTCTTGTTGTTGTTGTTGTTCTTCCTGTTCTTGTTCTTGTTGTTCTTGTCGTTCTTGTTGTTCTTGTTGTTCTTGTTGTTCTTGTTGTTCTTGCTGTTCTTTCTGTTCATGTTGTTCTTGTTGTTGTTGTTGTTGTTGTCCTTGTTGTTCTTGTTGTTCTTGTTGTTCTTGTTGTTCTTGTTGTTCTTGTTGTTCTTGTTGTTCTTGTTGTTCTTGTTGTTCTTGTTGTTCTTGTTGTTCTTGTTGTTCTTGTTGTTCTTGTTGTTCTTGCTGTTCTTGCTGTTCATGTTGTTCTTGTTGTTCTTGTTGTTGTTGTTGTTGTTGTCCTTGTTGTTCTTGTTGTTCTTGTTGTTCTTGTTGTTCTTGTTGTTGTTGTTGTTGTTGTTCTTGCTGTTCTTGTTCTTATTGTTCTTGTGGTTCTTGTTGTTCTTGTTGTTCTTGTTGATCTTGTTGTTCTTGTTGTTCTTGTTGCTCTTGTTGCTGTTGTTGTTCTTGTTGTTCTGATTGTTGATGTTCTTGTTGCTGTTGTTGTTCTTGTTGTTCTGATTGTTGATGTTCTTGTTGTTCATGTTGTTGTTGTTCTTGTTGTTCTTGTTGTTCTTGTTGTTCTTGTTGTTCTTGTTGTTCTTGTTGTTCTTGTTGTTCTTGTTGTTCTTGTTGTTCTTGTTGTTCTTGTTGTTCTTGTTGTTCTTGTTGTTCTTGTTGTTCTTGTTGTTCTGGTTGTTGATGTTCTTGTTGTTCATGTTGTTGTTGTTCTTGTTGTTCTTGATGTTCTTGTTGTTCTTGTTGTCGTTGTTGTTCTTGTTGTTCTTGTTGCTCTTGTTGCTCTTGTTGCTCTTGTTGCTCTTGTTGCTCTTGTTGCTCTTGTTGCTGTTGTTGTTCTTGTTGTTCTGGTTGTTGATGTTCTTGTTGTTCATGTTGTTCTTGTTGTTCTTGTTGTTCTTGTTGTTCTTGTTGTTCTTGTTGTTCTTGTTGTTATTGTTGTTCTTGTTGTTCTTGTTGTTCTTGTTGTTCTTGTTGTTCTTGTTGATCTTGTTGTTCTTGTTGTTCTTGTTGTTCTTGTTGTTCTTGTTGTTCTTGTTGTTCTTGTTGTTGTTGTTGTTGTTGTTGTTGTTGTTCTTGTTGTTGTTCTCGTTGATCTCGTTGTTCTCGTTGTTCTCGTTGTTCTTGCTGTTCTTTTTGTTCTTGTTGTTCTTGTTGTCCTTGTTGTTGTTGTTGCTGTTGTTGTTCTTGTTGTTCATGTTGTTGTTGTTCTGGTTGATGTTGTTGTTCTTGTTCTTGTTTTCCTTGTTGTTCTTGTTGTTCTTGTTGTTCTTGTTGTTCTTGTTGTTCTTGTTGTTCTTGTTGTTCTTGTTGTTATTGTTGCTCTTGTTGCTCTTGTTGTTCTTGTTGTTCTTCTTGTTCTTGTTATTCTTTTTGTCCTTGTTGTTCTTGCTGTTGTTGTTCCCGTTGTTCTTGTTGTTGTTGTTCTTGTTGTTGTTGTTGTTGTTCTTGTTCTTGTTGTTCATGTTGTTGTGGTTCTGGTAGATGTTGTTGTTCTTGTGATTGTTGTTCTTGTTGCTCATGTTTTTCTTGTTGTTCTTGCTGTTCTTGCTGTTGTTGTTCCTGTTGTTCTTCTTGTTGTTGTTGTTGTTGTTGTTCTTGCTGTTCTTGTTGTTGTTGTTCTTGCTGTTCTTGTTCTTGTTGCTCTTGTTGTTCTTGTTGTTCTTGTTGTTCTTGTTGTTCTTGTTGTTCTTGTTGTTCTTGTTGTTCTTGTTGTTCTTGTTGTTCTTGTTGTTCTTGTTGTTCTTGTTGTTCTTGTTGTTCTTGTTGTTCTTGTTGTTCTTGTTGTTGTTGTTGTTCTTGTTGTTGTTCGTGTTGATCTTGTTGTTGTTCTTGTTGTTGTTGTTGTTCTTCCTGTTCTTGTTCTTGTTGTTCTTGTTGTTCTTGTTGTTCTTGTTGTTCTTGTTGTTCTTGTTGTTCTTGTTGTTCTTGCTGTTCTTTCTGTTCATGTTGTTCTTGTTGTTCTTGTTGTTGTTGTTGTTGTTGTCCTTGTTGTTCTTGTTGTTCTTGGTGTTCTTGTTGTTCTTGTTGTTCTAGTTGTTGTTGTTGTTGTTGTTCTTGTTGTTCTGGTTGTTGATGTTCTTGTTGTTCATGTTGTTGTTGTTCTTGATGTTCTTGTTGTTCTTGTTGATCTTGTTGTTCTTGTTGTTCTTGGTGTTCTTGTTGTTCTTGTTGTTCTAGTTGTTGTTGTTGTTGTTCTTGTTGTTCTTGTTGCTCTTGTTGCTCTTGTTGCTCTTGTTGCTCTTGTTGCTCTTGTTGCTGTTGTTGCTGTTGTTGTCCTGGTTGTTGATGTTCTTGTTGTTCATGTTGTTGTTGTTCTTTTTGTTGTTGTTGTTGTTGTTCTTGGTCTTGTTGATCTTGTTGTTCTTGACGTTCTTGTTGTTCTTGTTGTTCTTGGTGTTCTTGTTGTTCTTATTGTTCTAGTTGTTGTTGTTGTTGTTGTACTCGTTGTTCTCGTTGTTCCCGTTGTTCTTGTTGTTCTTTTTGTTCTTGTTGTTCTTGTTGTCCTTGTTGTTGTTGCTGTTGTTGTTCTTGTTGTTCATGTTGTTGTTGTTCTGGTTGATGTTGTTGTTCTTGTTCTTGTTTTTCTCGTTTTTCTTGTTGTTCTTGTTGTTCTTGTTGTTCTTGTTGTTCTTGTTGTTCTTGTTGTTCTTGTTGTTCTTGTTGTTCTTGCTGTTCTTGCTGTTCATGTTGTTCTTGTTGCTCTTGTTGTTGTTGTTGTTGTTGTCCTTGTTGTTCTTGTTGTTCTTGTTGTTCTTGTTGTTATTGTTGTTCTTGTTGTTCTTGTTGTTCTTGTTGTTCTTGTTGTTCTTGTTGATCTTGTTGTTCTTGTTGTTCTTGTTGTTCTTGTTGTTCTTGTTGTTCTTGTTGTTGTTGTTGTTGTTGTTGTTGTTGTTCTTGTTGTTGTTCTCGTTGATCTCGTTGTTCTCGTTGTTCTCGTTGTTCTTGCTGTTCTTTTTGTTCTTGTTGTTCTTGTTGTCCTTGTTGTTGTTGTTGCTGTTGTTGTTCTTGTTGTTCATGTTGTTGTTGTTCTGGTTGATGTTGTTGTTCTTGTTCTTGTTTTCCTTGTTGTTCTTGTTGTTCTTGTTGTTCTTGTTGTTCTTGTTGTTCTTGTTGTTCTTGTTGTTCTTGTTGTTCTTGTTGTTCTTGTTGTTATTGTTGCTCTTGTTGCTCTTGTTGTTCTTGTTGTTCTTCTTGTTCTTGTTATTCTTTTTGTCCTTGTTGTTCTTGCTGTTGTTGTTCCCGTTGTTCTTGTTGTTGTTGTTCTTGTTGTTGTTGTTGTTGTTCTTGTTCTTGTTGTTCATGTTGTTGTGGTTCTGGTAGATGTTGTTGTTCTTGTGATTGTTGTTCTTGTTGCTCATGTTTTTCTTGTTGTTCTTGCTGTTCTTGCTGTTGTTGTTCCTGTTGTTCTTGTTGTTGTTGTTGTTGTTGTTGTTCTTGCTGTTCTTGTTGTTGTTGCTCTTGCTGTTCTTGTTCTTGTTGCTCTTGTTGTTCTTGTTGTTCTTGTTGTTCTTGTTGTTCTTGTTGTTCTTGTTGTTCTTGTTGTTCTTGTTGTTCATGTTGTTCTTGTTGTTCTTGTTGTTCTTGTTGTTCTTGTTGTTGTTGTTGTTCTTGTTGTTGTTCGTGTTGATCTTGTTGTTGTTCTTGTTGTTGTTGTTGTTCTTCCTGTTCTTGTTCTTGTTGTTCTTGTTGTTCTTGTTGTTCTTGTTGTTCTTGTTGTTCTTGTTGTTCTTGTTGTTCTTGCTGTTCTTTCTGTTCATGTTGTTCTTGTTGTTCTTGTTGTTGTTGTTGTTGTTGTCCTTGTTGTTCTTGTTGTTCTTGGTGTTCTTGTTGTTCTTGTTGTTCTAGTTGTTGTTGTTGTTGTTGTTCTTGTTGTTCTGGTTGTTGATGTTCTTGTTGTTCATGTTGTTGTTGTTCTTGATGTTCTTGTTGTTCTTGTTGATCTTGTTGTTCTTGTTGTTCTTGGTGTTCTTGTTGTTCTTGTTGTTCTAGTTGTTGTTGTTGTTGTTCTTGTTGTTCTTGTTGCTCTTGTTGCTCTTGTTGCTCTTGTTGCTCTTGTTGCTCTTGTTGCTCTTGTTGCTCTTGTTGCTCTTGTTGCTGTTGTTGCTGTTGTTGTCCTGGTTGTTGATGTTCTTGTTGTTCATGTTGTTGTTGTTCTTTTTGTTGTTGTTGTTGTTGTTCTTGGTCTTGTTGATCTTGTTGTTCTTGACGTTCTTGTTGTTCTTGTTGTTCTTGGTGTTCTTGTTGTTCTTATTGTTCTAGTTGTTGTTGTTGTTGTTGTACTCGTTGTTCTCGTTGTTCCCGTTGTTCTTGTTGTTCTTTTTGTTCTTGTTGTTCTTGTTGTCCTTGTTGTTGTTGTTGCTGTTGTTGTTCTTGTTGTTCATGTTGTTGTTGTTCTGGTTGATGTTGTTGTTCTTGTTCTTGTTTTTCTCGTTTTTCTTGTTGTTCTTGTTGTTCTTGTTGTTCTTGTTGTTCTTGTTGTTCTTGTTGTTCTTGTTGTTCTTGTTGTTCTTGTTGTTCTTGCTGTTCTTGCTGTTCATGTTGTTCTTGTTGCTCTTGTTGTTGTTGTTGTTGTTGTCCTTGTTGTTCTTGTTGTTCTTGTTGTTCTTGTTGTTCTTGTTGTTCTTGTTGTTCTTGTTGTTCTTGTTGTTCTTGTTGTTCTTGCTGTTCTTGCTGTTGTTGTTCCTGTTGTTCTTGTTGTTGTTGTTGTTGTTGTTGTTCTTGCTGTTCTTGTTGTTGTTGTTCTTGCTGTTCTTGTTCTTGTTGCTCTTGTTGTTCTTGTTGTTCTTGTTGTTCTTGTTGTTCTTGTTGTTCTTGTTGTTCTTGTTGTTCTTGTTGTTCTTGTTGCTCTTGTTGCTCTTGTTGCTCTTGTTGCTGTTGTTGTTCTGGTTGTTGATGTTCTTGTTGTTCATGTTGTTGTTGTTCTTTTTGTTCTTGTTGTTGTTGTTGTTGTTGTTCTTGGTCTTGTTGTTCTTGTTGTTCTTGATGTTCTTGTTGTTCTTGTTGTACTTGGTGTTCTTGCTGTTCTTGTTGTTGTTGTTGTTCATGTTGTTCTTGTTGTTGTTGTTGTTGTTGTTGTTGTTCTTGCTGTTCTTGTTGTTCTTGTTGTTCTTGTTGTTCCTGTTGTTTTTGTTGTTCTTGTTGTTGTTGTTGTTCTTCCTGTTCTTGTTCTTGTTGTTCTTGTTGCTCTTGTTGTTCTTGTTGTTCTTGCTGTTCTTTCTGTTCATGTTGTTCTTGTTGTTCTTCTTGTTGTTGTTGTTGTTCTTGTTGTTCTTGTTGTTCTTGTTGTTCTTGTTGTTCTTGTTGTTCTTGTTGTTCTTGTTGTTCTTGTTGTTCTTGTTGTTCTTGTTGTTCTTGTTGTACTTGTTGTTCTAGTTGTTCTTGTTGTTCTTGTTGTTCTTGTTGTTCTTGTTGTTCTTGTTGTTCTTGTTGTTCTTGTTGTTCTTGTTGTTCTTGTTGTTCTTGTTGTTCTTGTTGTTCTTGTTGTTCTTGTTGTTCTTGTTGTTCTTGTTGTTCTTGTTGTTCTTGTTGTTCTTGTTGTTCTTGTTGTTCTTGTTGTTCTTGTTGTTCTTGTTGTTCTTGTTGTTCTTGTTGTTGTTGTTGTTCTTGTTGTTGTTCGTGTTGTTCTTGTTGTTGTTCTCGTTTTTGTTGTTGTTCTTGTTGTTCTTGTTGTTCTTGTTGTTCTTGTTGTTCTTGTTGTTCTTGTTGTTCTTGTTGTTCTTGTTGTTCTTGTTGTTGTTGTTGTTCTTGTTGTTGTTCGTGTTTTTCTTGTTGTTGTTCTTGTTTTTGTTGTTCTTGTTGTTGTTGTTGTTCTTCCTGTTCTTGTTCTTGTTGTTCTTGTTGTTCTCGTTGTTCTCGTTGTTCTCGTTGTTCTCTTTGTTCTCGTTGTTCTCGTTGTTCTCGTTGTTCTTGTTGTTCTTGTTGTTCTTGTTGTTCTTGTTGTTCTTGTTGTTCTTGTTGTTCTTGTTGTTCTTGTTGTTCTTGTTGTTCTTGTTGTTCTTGTTGTTCTTGTTGTTCTTGTTGTTCTTGTTGTTCTTGTTGTTCTTGTTGTTATTGTTGCTCTTGTTGTTCTTGTTGCTCTTGTTGTTCTTGTTGCTCTTGTTGTTCTTGTTGTTGTTCTTGTTGTTCTTGTTTTTGTTGTTCTTGTTGTTGTTGTTCTTGTCGTTGTGGTTCTTGTAGTTCCTGTTGTTGTTGTTGTTCTTGTTGTTCTTGTTGTTGTTGTTCATGTGGTTCTTGTTGTTGTTGCTCTTGCTGTTCTTGTTCTTCTTGTCCTTGTTGTTCTTTCTGTTCTTGTTGTTGTTGTTGTTGTTGTTGTTGTTGTTGTTGCTGTTGTTGTTGTTGTTGTTCTTGTTGTTCTTGTTGTTCTTGTTGATCTTGTTGTTCTTGTTGTTCTTGTTGCTCTTGATGTTCTTGTTGATCTTGTTGTTCTTGTTGTTCTTGTTGTTCTTGTTGCTCTTGTTGCTCTTGTTGCTCTTGTTGCTCTTGTTGCTCTTGTTGTTCTTGTTGCTCTTGTTGCTCTTGTTGCTCTTGTTGTTGTTGTTGTTCTGGTTGTTGATGTTCCTGTTGTTCATGTTGTTGTTGTTCTTGATGTTCTTGTTGTTCTTGTTGTTCTTGTTGTTCTTGTTGTTCTTGTTGTTCTTTTTGTTCTTGGTGTTCTTGTTGTTCTTGTTGTTCTAGTTGTTGTTGTTGTTGTTGTTGTTGTTGTTGTTCTTGTTGTTGTTCTCGTTGTTCTCGTTGTTCTCGTTGTTCTTGTTGTTCTTTTTGCTCTTGTTGTTCTTGTTGTCCTTGTTGTTGTTGTTGCTGTTGTTGTTCTTGTTGTTCATGTTGTTGTTGTTCTGGTTGATGTTGTTGTTCTTGTTCTCGTTTTTCTTGTTGTTCTTGTTGTTCTTGTTGTTCTTGTTGTTCTTGTTGTTCTTGTTGTTCCTGTTGTTGTTGTTGTTCTTGTTGTTCTTGTTGTTGTTGTTCATGTGGTTCTTGTTGTTGTTGCTCTTGAAGTTCTTGTTCTTGTTGTCCTTGTTGTTCTTTCTGTCCTTGTTGTTCTTTCTGTTGTTGTTGTTGTTGTTGTTGTTGCTGTTGTTCTTGTTGTCCTTGTTGTTCTTTCTGTCCTTGTTGTTCTTTCTGTTGTTGTTGTTGTTGTTGTTGTTGCTGTTGTTGTTGTTGTTCTTGTTGTTGTTCTCGTTGTTCTTGTTGTTGTTCTTGTTGTTGCTGTTGTTCTTGCTGTTCTTGTTGTAGTTGTTGTTGTTGTCCTTGTTATTGTTGTAGTTCTTGTTGTTCTTGTTGTTCTTGTTGTTCTTGTTGTTCTTGTTGTTCTTGTTGTTCTTGTTGTTCTTGTTGTTTTTGTTGTTCTTGTTGTTCTTGTTGTTCTTGTTGTTCTTGTTGTTTTTGTTGATCTTGTTGTTCTTGTTGTTCTCGTTGTTCTTGTTGTCCTTGTTGTTCTTGTTGTTCTTGTTGTTCTTGTTGCTCTTGTTGTTCTTGTTGTCCTTGTTGTTCTTGTTGTTGTTGTCCTTGTTGTTCTTGTTGTGCTTGTTGTTCTTGTTGTTCTTGTTGCTCTTGTTGTTCTTGTTGCTCTTGTTGTTCTTGTTGTTGTTCTTGTTGTTCTTGTTGTTGTTGTTCATGCGGTTCTTGTTGTTGTTGCTCTTGCTGTTCTTGTTCTTGTTGTCCTTGTTGTTCTTTCTGTTCTTGTTGTTCTTGTTGTTGTTGTTGTTGTTCTTGCTGTTCTTGTTGTAGATGTTGTTTTTGTTGATCTTGTTGTTCTTGTTGTTCTTGTTGTTGTTCTTGTTGTTGTTGTTGTTGTTCTTGCTGTTCTTGTTGTAGTTGTTGTTGCTGTCCTTGTTATTGTTGTAGTTCTTGTTGTTCTTGTTGTTCTTGTTGTTCTTGTTGTTCTTGTTGTTCTTGTTGTTTTTGTTGATCTTGTTGTTCTTGTTGTTCTCGTTGTTCTTGTTGTTCTTGTTGTCCTTGTTGTTCTCGTTGTTCTCGTTGTTCTCGTTGTTCTCGTTGTTCTCGTTGTTCTTGTTGTTCTTGTTGTTCTTGTTGTTCTTGTTGTTCTTGTTGTTCTTGTTGTTGTTGTAGTTCTTGTTGTTCTTGTTGTTCTTGTTGTTCTTGTTGTCCTTGTTGTTCTTGTTGTTTTTGTTGATCTTGTTGTTCTTGTTGTTCTCGTTGTTCTTGTTGTTCTTGTTGTCCTTGTTGTTCTCGTTGTTCTCGTTGTTCTCGTTGTTCTCGTTGTTCTCGTTGTTCTTGTTGTTCTTGTTGTTCTTGTTGTTCTTGTTGTTCTTGTTGTTGTTGTTCATGTGGTTCTTGTTGTTGTTGCTCTTGCTGTTCTTGTTCTTGTTGTCCTTGTTGTTCTTTCTGTTCTTGTTGTTGTTGTTGTTGTTGTTGTTGTTGTTGTTGTTGTTGTTGTTGTCCTTGTTGTTCTTGTTGTTCTTGTTGTTCTTGTTGTTCTTGTTGTTGTTGTTGTCCTTGTTGTTCTTGTTGTTCTTGTTGTTCTTGTTGTTCTTGTTGTTCTTGTTGTTCTTGTTGTTCTTGTTGTTCTTGTTGTTCTTGTTGTTCTTGTTGTTCTTGTTGTTCTTGCTGTTCTTGCTGTTCATGTTGTTCTTGTTGTTCTTGTTGTTGTTGTTGTTGTCCTTGTTGTTCTTGTTGTTCTTGTTGTTCTTGTTGTTCTTGTTGTTCTTGTTGTTGTTGTTGTTCTTGCTGTTCTTGTTCTTGTTGTTCTTGTGGTTCTTGTTGTTCTTGTTGTTCTTGTTGATCTTGTTGTTCTTGTTGTTCTTGTTGCTCTTGTTGCTCTTGTTGCTCTTGTTGCTCTTGTTGCTCTTGGTGCTCTTGTTGCTCTTGTTGCTGTTGTTGTTCTTGTTGTTCTGATTGTTGATGTACTTGTTGTTCATGTCGTTGTTGTTCTTGTTGTTCTCGTTGCTCTTGTTGCTCTTGTTGCTCTTGTTGCTCTTATTGCTCTTGTTGCTCTTGTTGCTGTTGTTGTTCTTGTTGTTCTGGTTGTTGATGTTCTTGTTGTTCATGTTGTTGTTGTTCTTTTTGTTCTTGTTGATGTTGTTGTTGTTGTTGTTCTGGTTGTTGATGCTCTTGTTGTTCATGTTGTTGTTGTTCTTGATGTTCTTGTTGTTCTTGTTGTTCTTGTTGTTCTTGGTGTTCTTGTTTATCTTGTTGTTCTAGTTGTTGTTGTTGTTGTTGTTGTTGTTCTTGTTGTTGTTCTCGTTGATCTCGTTGTTCTCGTTGTTCTCGTTGTTCTTGCTGTTCTTTTTGTTCTTGTTGTTCTTGTTGTCCTTGTTGTTGTTGTTGCTGTTGTTGTTGTTCTTGTTCATGTTGTTGTTGTTCTGGTTGATGTTGTTGTTCTTGTTCTTGTTTTCCTTGTTGTTCTTGTTGTTGTTGTTGTTCTTGTTGTTCTTGTTGTTCTTGTTGTTCTTGTTGTTCTTGTTGTTATTGTTGCTCTTGTTGCTCTTGTTGTTCTTGTTGTTCTTCTTGTTCTTGTTATTCTTTTTGTCCTTGTTGTTCTTGCTGTTGTTGTTCCCGTTGTTCTTGTTGTTGTTGTTCTTGTTGTTGTTGTTGTTGTTCTTGTTCTTGTTGTTCATGTTGTTGTGGTTCTGGTAGATGTTGTTGTTCTTGTGATTGTTGTTCTTGTTGCTCATGTTTTTCTTGTTGTTCTTGTTGTTCTTGCTGTTGTTGTTCCTGTTGTTCTTGTTGTTGTTGTTGTTGTTGTTGTTCTTGCTGTTCTTGTTGTTGTTGTTCTTGCTGTTCTTGTTCTTGTTGCTCTTGTTGTTCTTGTTGTTCTTGTTGTTCTTGTTGTTCTTGTTGTTCTTGTTGTTCTTGTTGTTCTTGTTGTTCTTGTTGTTCTTGTTGTTCTTGTTGTTGTTGTTCTTGTTGTTGTTGTTCTTGTTCTTGTTGTTCATGTTGTTGTGGTTCTGGTAGATGTTGTTGTTCTTGTTCTTGTTGTTCTTGTTGCTCATGTTGTTCTTGTTGTTCTTGTTGTTCTTGCTGTTGTTGTTCCTGTTGTTCTTGTTGTTGTTGTTGTTGTTGTTGTTCTTGCTGTTCTTGTTGTTGTTGTTCTTGCTGTTCTTGTTCTTGTTGCTCTTGTTGTTCTTGTTGTTCTTGTTGTTCTTGTTGTTCTTGTTGTTCTTGCTGTTCTTGCTGTTCATGTTGTTCTTGTTGTTCTTGTTGTTGTTGTTGTTGTTGTCCTTGTTGTTCTCGTTGTTCTTGTTGTTCTTGTTGTTGTTGTTGTTGTTGTTCTTGCTGTTCTTGTTCTTGTTGTTCTTGTGGTTCTTGTTGTTCTTGTTGTTCTTGTTGATCTTGTTGTTCTTGTTGTTCTTGTTGCTCTTGTTGCTCTTGTTGCTCTTGTTGCTCTTGTTGCTCTTGTTGCTCTTGTTGCTCTTGTTGCTGTTGTTGTTCTTGTTGTTCTGATTGTTGATGTTCTTGTTGTTCATGTTGTTGTTGTTCTTGTTGTTCTTGTTGTCCTTGTTGTTCTTGTTGTTCTTGTTGTTCTTGTTGTTCTTGTTGTTCTTGTTGTTCTTGTTGTTCTTGTTGTCCTTGTTGTTCTGGTTGTTGATGTTCTTGTTGTTCATGTTGTTGTTGTTCTTGTTGTTCTTGATGTTCTTGTTGTTCTTGTTGTCGTTGTTGTTCTTGTTGTTGTTGTTGTTGTTCTTGTTCTTGTTGTTCATGTTGTTGTGGTTCTGGTAGATGTTGTTGTTCTTGTTCTTGTTGTTCTTGTTGCTCATGTTGTTCTTGTTGTTCTTGTTGTTCTTGCTGTTGTTGTTCCTGTTGTTCTTGTTGTTGTTGTTGTTGTTGTTGTTCTTGCTGTTCTTGTTGTTGTTGTTCTTGCTGTTCTTGTTCTTGTTGCTCTTGTTGTTCTTGTTGTTCTTGTTGTTCTTGTTGTTCTTGTTGTTCTTGTTGTTCTTGCTGTTCTTGCTGTTCATGTTGTTCTTGTTGTTCTTGTTGTTGTTGTTGTTGTTGTCCTTGTTGTTCTTGTTGTTCTTGTTGTTCTTGTTGTTGTTGTTGTTGTTGTTCTTGCTGTTCTTGTTCTTGTTGTTCTTGTGGTTCTTGTTGTTCTTGTTGTTCTTGTTGATCTTGTTGTTCTTGTTGTTCTTGTTGCTCTTGTTGCTCTTGTTGCTCTTGTTGCTCTTGTTGCTCTTGTTGCTCTTGTTGCTCTTGTTGCTCTTGTTGCTCTTGTTGCTCTTGTTGCTGTTGTTGTTCTTGTTGTTCTGATTGTTGATGTTCTTGTTGTTCATGTTGTTGTTGTTCTTGTTGTTCTTGTTGTCCTTGTTGTTCTTGTTGTTCTTGTTGTTCTTGTTGTTCTTGTTGTTCTTGTTGTTCTTGTTGTCCTTGTTGTTCTGGTTGTTGATGTTCTTGTTGTTCATGTTGTTGTTGTTCTTGTTGTTCTTGATGTTCTTGTTGTTCTTGTTGTCGTTGTTGTTCTTGTTGTTCTTGTTGCTCTTGTTGCTCTTATTGCTCTTGTTGCTCTTGTTGCTGTTGTTGTTCTTGTTGTTCTGGTTGTTGATGTTCTTGTTGTTCATGTTGTTGTTGTTCTTTTTGTTCTTGTTGATGTTGTTGTTGTTGTTGTTCTGGTTGTTGATGCTCTTGTTGTTCATGTTGTTGTTGTTCTTGATGTTCTTGTTGTTCTTGTTGTTCTTGTTGTTCTTGGTGTTCTTGTTTTTCTTGTTGTTCTAGTTGTTGTTGTTGTTGTTGTTGTTGTTCTTGTTGTTGTTCTCGTTGATCTCGTTGTTCTCGTTGTTCTCGTTGTTCTTGCTGTTCTTTTTGTTCTTGTTGTTCTTGTTGTCCTTGTTGTTGTTGTTGCTGTTGTTGTTCTTGTTGTTCATGTTGTTGTTGTTCTGGTTGATGTTGTTGTTCTTGTTCTTGTTTTCCTTGTTGTTCTTGTTGTTCTTGTTGTTCTTGTTGTTCTTGTTGTTCTTGTTGTTCTTGTTGTTCTTGTTGTTCTTGTTGTTATTGTTGCTCTTGTTGCTCTTGTTGTTCTTGTTGTTCTTCTTGTTCTTGTTATTCTTTTTGTCCTTGTTGTTCTTGCTGTTGTTGTTCCCGTTGTTCTTGTTGTTGTTGTTCTTGTTGTTGTTGTTGTTGTTGTTGTTCTTGTTCTTGTTGTTCATGTTGTTGTGGTTCTGGTAGATGTTGTTGTTCTTGTTCTTGTTGTTCTTGTTGCTCATGTTGTTCTTGTTGTTCTTGTTGTTCTTGCTGTTGTTGTTCCTGTTGTTCTTGTTGTTGTTGTTGTTGTTGTTCTTGCTGTTCTTGTTGTTGTTGTTCTTGCTGTTCTTGTTCTTGTTGCTCTTGTTGTTCTTGTTGTTCTTGTTGTTCTTGTTGTTCTTGTTGTTCTTGTTGTTCTTGCTGTTCTTGCTGTTCATGTTGTTCTTGTTGTTCTTGTTGTTGTTGTTGTTGTTGTCCTTGTTGTTCTTGTTGTTCTTGTTGTTCTTGTTGTTGTTGTTGTTGTTGTTCTTGCTGTTCTTGTTCTTGTTGTTCTTGTGGTTCTTGTTGTTCTTGTTGTTCTTGTTGATCTTGTTGTTCTTGTTGTTCTTGTTGCTCTTGTTGCTCTTGTTGCTCTTGTTGCTGTTGTTGTTCTTGTTGTTCTGATTGTTGATGTTCTTGTTGTTCATGTTGTTGTTGTTCTTGTTGTTCTTGTTGTCCTTGTTGTTCTTGTTGTTCTTGTTGTTCTTGTTGTTCTTGTTGTTCTTGTTGTTCTTGTTGTTCTTGTTGTTCTTGTTGTCCTTGTTGTTCTGGTTGTTGATGTTCTTGTTGTTCATGTTGTTGTTGTTCTTGTTGTTCTTGATGTTCTTGTTGTTCTTGTTGTCGTTGTTGTTCTTGTTGTTCTTGTTGCTCTTGTTGCTCTTATTGCTCTTGTTGCTCTTGTTGCTGTTGTTGTTCTTGTTGTTCTGGTTGTTGATGTTCTTGTTGTTCATGTTGTTGTTGTTCTTTTTGTTCTTGTTGATGTTGTTGTTGTTGTTGTTCTGGTTGTTGATGCTCTTGTTGTTCATGTTGTTGTTGTTCTTGATGTTCTTGTTGTTCTTGTTGTTCTTGTTGTTCTTGGTGTTCTTGTTTTTCTTGTTGTTCTAGTTGTTGTTGTTGTTGTTGTTGTTGTTCTTGTTGTTGTTCTCGTTGATCTCGTTGTTCTCGTTGTTCTCGTTGTTCTTGCTGTTCTTTTTGTTCTTGTTGTTCTTGTTGTCCTTGTTGTTGTTGTTGCTGTTGTTGTTCTTGTTGTTCATGTTGTTGTTGTTCTGGTTGATGTTGTTGTTCTTGTTCTTGTTTTCCTTGTTGTTCTTGTTGTTCTTGTTGTTCTTGTTGTTCTTGTTGTTCTTGTTGTTCTTGTTGTTCTTGTTGTTCTTGTTGTTATTGTTGCTCTTGTTGCTCTTGTTGTTCTTGTTGTTCTTCTTGTTCTTGTTATTCTTTTTGTCCTTGTTGTTCTTGCTGTTGTTGTTCCCGTTGTTCTTGTTGTTGTTGTTCTTGTTGTTGTTGTTGTTGTTCTTGTTCTTGTTGTTCATGTTGTTGTGGTTCTGGTAGATGTTGTTGTTCTTGTGATTGTTGTTCTTGTTGCTCATGTTTTTCTTGTTGTTCTTGTTGTTCTTGCTGTTGTTGTTCCTGTTGTTCTTGTTGTTGTTGTTGTTGTTGTTGTTGTTCTTGCTGTTCTTGTTGTTGTTGTTCTTGCTGTTGTTGTTCTGGTTGCTCTTGTTGTTCTTGTTGTTCTTGTTGTTCTTGTTGTTCTTGTTGTTCTTGTTGTTCTTGTTGTTCTTGTTGTTCTTGTTGTTCTTGTTGTTCTTGTTGTTCTTGTTGTTCTTGTTGTTCTTCTTGCTGTTCTGGTTGTTCTTGTTGTTCTCGTTGTTCTCGTTGTTCTCGTTGTTCTGGTTGTTCTCGTTGTTCTCGTTGTTCTCGTTGTTCTTGTTGTTCTTGTTGTTCTTGTTGTTCTTGTTGTTCTTGTTGTTCTTGTTGTTCTTGTTGTTCTTGTTGTTCTTGTTGTTCTTGTTGTTCTTGTTGTTATTGTTGCTCTTGTTGTTCTTGTTGCTCTTGTTGTTCTTGTTGTTGTTCTTGTTGTTGTTGTTCTTGTCGTTGTGGTTCTTGTTGTTCCTGTTGTTGTTGTTGTTCTTGTTGTTCTTGTTGTTGTTGTTCATGTGGTTCTTGTTGTTGTTGCTCTTGCTGTTCTTGTTCTTCTTGTCCTTGTTGTTCTTTCTGTTCTTGTTGTTCTTGTTGTTGTTGTTGTTGTTGTTGTTCTTGTTGTTCTTGTTGTTCTTGTTGATCTTGTTGTTCTTGTTGTTCTTGTTGCTCTTGTTGTTCTTGTTGATCTTGTTGTTCTTGTTGTTCTTGTTGCTCTTGTTGCTCTTGTTGCTCTTGTTGCTCTTGTTGCTCTTGTTGCTCTTGTTGCTCTCGTTGCTCTTGTTGCTCTTGTTGCTCTTGTTGCTCTTGTTGCTCTTGTTGTTCTTGTTGTTCTGGTTGTTGATGTTCTTGTTGTTCATGTTGTTGTTGTTCTTTTTGTTCTTGTTGTTGTTGTTGTTGTTCTGGTTGTTGATGTTCTTGTTGTTGATGTTGTTGTTGTTCTTGATGTTCTTGTTGTTCTTGTTGTTCTTGTTGTTCTTTTTGTTCTTGGTGTTCTTGTTGTTCTTGTTGTTCTTGATGTTCTTGTTGTTCTTGTTGTCCTTGTTGTTCTTGTTGTCCTTGTTGTTCTTGTTGTTCTTGTTGTTCTTGTTGTTCTCGTTGTTCTTGTTGTTCTTTTTGCTCTTGTTGTTCTTGTTGTCCTTGTTGTTGTTGTTGCTGTTGTTGTTCTTGTTGTTCATGTTGTTGTTGTTCTGGTTGATGTTGTTGTTCTTGTTCTTGTTTTTCTTGTTGTTCTTGTTGTCCTTGTTGTTCTTGTTGTTGTTGTCCTTGTTGTTCTTGTTGTGCTTGTTGTTCTTGTTGATATTGTTGTTCTTGTTGTTCTTGTTGCTCTTGTTGTTCTTGTTGCTCTTGTTGTTCTTGTTGTTGTTCTTGTTGTTCTTGTTGTTGTTGTTCATGCGATTCTTGTTGTTGTTGCTCTTGCTGTTCTTGTTCTTGTTGTCCTTGTTGTTCTTTCTGTTCTTGTTGTTCTTGTTGTTGTTGTTGTTGTTCTTGCTGTTCTTGTTGTAGATGTTGTTTTTGTTGATCTTGTTGTTCTTGTTGTTCTTGTTGTTGTTCTTGTTGTTGTTGTGGTTGTTCTTGCTGTTCTTGTTGTAGTTGTTGTTGCTGTCCTTGTTATTGTTGTAGTTCTTGTTGTTCTTGTTGTTCTTGTTGTTCTTGTTGTTCTTGTTGTTTTTGTTGATCTTGTTGTTCTTGTTGTTCTCGTTGTTCTTGTTGTTCTTGTTGTCCTTGTTGTTCTCGTTGTTCTCGTTGTTCTCGTTGTTCTCGTTTTTCTCGTTGTTCTCGTTGTTCTTGTTGTTCTTGTTGTTCTTGTTGTTCTTGTTGTTCTTGTTGTTCTTGTTGTTCTTGTTGTTCTTGTTGTTCTTGTTGTTGTTGTTCTTGTCGTTGTGGTTCTTGTAGTTCCTGTTGTTGTTGTTGTTCTTGTTGTTCTTGTTGTTGTTGTTCATGTGGTTCTTGTTGTTGTTGCTCTTGCTGTTCTTGTTCTTCTTGTCCTTGTTGTTCTTTCTGTTCTTGTTGTTCTTGTTGTTGTTGTTGTTGTTGTTGTTCTTGTTTTTCTTGTTGTTCTTGTTGATCTTGTTGTTCTTGTTGTTCTTGTTGCTCTTGTTGTTCTTGTTGATCTTGTTGTTCTTGTTGTTCTTGTTGCTCTTGTTGCTCTTGTTGCTCTTGTTGCTCTTGTTGCTCTTGTTGCTCTTGTTGCTCTTGTTGCTCTTGTTGCTCTTGTTGCTCTTGTTGCTCTTGTTGCTCTTGTTGTTCTTGTTGTTCTGGATGTTGATGTTCTTGTTGTTCATGTTGTTGTTGTTCTTTTTGTTCTTGTTGTTGTTGTTGTTGTTGTTCTGGTTGTTGATGTTCTTGTTGTTCATGTTGTTGTTGTTCTTGATGTTCTTGTTGTTCTTGTTGTTCTTTTTGTTCTTGGTGTTCTTGTTGTTCTTGTTGTTCTAGTTGTTGTTGTTGTTGTTGTTGTTGTTGTTGTTCCTGTTGTTGTTCTCGTTGTTCTCGTTGTTCTCGTTGTTCTCGTTGTTCTTGTTGTTCTTTTTGCTCTTGTTGTTCTTGTTGTCCTTGTTGTTGTTGTTGCTGTTGTTGTTCTTGTTGTTCATGTTGTTGTTGTTCTGGTTGATGTTGTTGTTCTTGTTCTTGTTGTTCTTGTTGTTCTTGTTGTTCTTGTTGTTTTTGTTGATCTTGTTGTTCTTGTTGTTCTCGTTGTTCTTGTTGTTCTTGTTGTCCTTGTTGTTCTTGTTGTTCTTGTTGTTCTTGTTGTTCTTGTTGTTCTTGTTGTTCTTGTTGTTCTTGTTGTTCTTGTTGTTCTTGTTGTTCTTGTTGTTCTTGTTGTTCTTGTTGTTCTTGTTGTTCTTGTTGTTTTTGCTGTTCATGTTGTTCTTGTTGTTCTTCTTGTTGTTGTTCTAGTTGTCCTTGTTGTTCTTGTTGTTGTTGTCCTTGTTGTTCTTGTTGTGCTTGTTGTTCTTGTTGATATTGTTGTTCTTGTTGTTCTTGTTGCTCTTGTTGTTCTTGTTGCTCTTGTTGTTCTTGTTGTTGTTCTTGTTGTTCTTGTTGTTGTTGTTCATGCGGTTCTTGTTGTTGTTGCTCTTGCTGTTCTTGTTCTTGTTGTCCTTGTTGTTCTTTCTGTTCTTGTTGTTCTTGTTGTTGTTGTTGTTGTTCTTGCTGTTCTTGTTGTAGATGTTGTTTTTGTTGATCTTGTTGTTCTTGTTGTTCTTGTTGTTGTTGTTGTTGTTGTTCTTGCTGTTCTTGTTGTAGTTGTTGTTGCTGTCCTTGTTATTGTTGTAGTTCTTGTTGTTCTTGTTGTTCTTGTTGTTCTTGTTGTTCTTGTTGTTCTTGTTGTTCTTGTTGTTCTTGTTGTTCTTGTTGTTCTTGTTGTTCTTGTTGTTCTTGTTGTTTTTGTTGATCTTGTTGTTCTTGTTGTTCTCGTTGTTCTTGTTGTTCTTGTTGTCCTTGTTGTTCTCGTTGTTCTCGTTGTTCTCGTTGTTCTCGTTGTTCTCGTTGTTCTCGTTGTTCTTGTTGTTCTTGTTGTTCTTGTTGTTCTTGTTGTTCTTGTTGTTCTTGTTGTCCTTGTTGTTCTTGTTGTTCTTGTTGTTCTTGTTGTTCTTGTTGTTCTTGTTGTTCTTGTTGTTCTTGTTGTTCTTGTTGTTCTTGTTGTTCTTGTTGTTCTTGTTGTTCTTGTTGTTCTTGTTGTTCTTGTTGTTCTTGTTGTTTTTGTTGATCTTGTTGTTCTTGTTGTTCTCGTTGTTCTTGTTGTTCTTGTTGTCCTTGTTGTTCTCGTTGTTCTCGTTGTTCTCGTTGTTCTCGTTGTTCTCGTTGTTCTCGTTGTTCTTGTTGTTCTTGTTGTTCTTGTTGTTCTTGTTGTTCTTGTTGTTCTTGTTGTCCTTGTTGTTCTTGTTGTTCTTGTTGTTCTTGTTGTTCTTGTTGTTCTTGTTGAACTTGTTGTTCTTGTTGTTCTTGTTGTTATTGTTGCTCTTGTTGTTCTTGTTGCTCTTGTTGTTCTTGTTGTTGTTCTTGTTGTTCTTGTTGTTGTTCTTGTTGTTCTTGTTTTTGTTGTTCTTGTTGTTGTTGTTCTTGCCGTTGTGGTTCTTGTAGTTCCTGTTGTTCTTGTTGTTCTTGTTGTTCTTGTTGTTGTTGTTCATGTGGTTCTTGTTGTTGTTGCTCTTGCTGTTCTTGTTCTTCTTGTCCTTGTTGTTCTTTCCGTTCTTGTTGTTCTTGTTGTTGTTGTTGTTGTTGTTGTTGTTCTTGTTGTTCTTGTTGTTGTTGTTGTTCTTGTTGATCTTGTTGTTCTTGTTGTTCTTGTTGCTCTTGTTGTTCTTGTTGATCTTGTTGTTCTTGTTGTTCTTGTTGCTCTTGTTGCTCTTGTTGCTCTTGTTGCTCTTGTTGCTCTTGTTGCTGTTGTTGCTCTTGTTGCTCTTGTTGCTCTTGTTGTTCTGGTTGTTGATGTTCTTGTTGTTCATGTTGTTGTTGTTCTTTTTGTTCTTGTTGTTGTTGTTGTTGTTGTTCTGGTTGTTGATGTTCTTGTTGTTCATGTTGTTGTTGTTCTTGATGTTCTTGTTGTTCTTGTTGTTCTTGTTGTTCTTGTTGTTCTTTTTGTTCTTGGTGTTCTTGTTGTTCTTGTTGTTCTTGTTGTTCTTTTTGTTCTTGGTGTTCTTGGTGTTCTTGTTGTTCTTGTTGTTCTAGTTGTTGTTGTTGTTGTTGTTGTTGTTGTTCCTGTTGTTGTTCTCGTTGTTCTCGTTGTTCTCGTTGTTCTCGTTGTTCTTGTTGTTCTTTTTGCTCTTGTTGTTGTTGTTGTCCTTGTTGTTGTTGTTGCTGTTGTTGTTCTTGTTGTTCATGTTGTTGTTGTTCTGGTTGATGTTGTTGTTCTTGTTCTTGTTTTTCTTGTTGTTCTTGTTGTTCTTGTTGTTGTTGTTGTTCCTGTTGTTGTTGTTGTTCTTGTAGTTCTTGTTGTTGTTGTTCATGTGGTTCTTGTTGTTGTTGCTCTTGCTGTTCTTGTTCTTGTTGTCCTTGTTGTTCTTTCTGTTCTTGTTGTTGTTGTTGTTGTTGTTGTTGTTGTTGTTGCTGTTGTTGTTGTTGTTCTTGTTGTTGTTCTCGTTGTTCTCGTTGTTCTTGTTGTTCTCGTTGTTCTCGTTGTTCTCGTTGTTCTCGTTCTCGTTGTTCTCGTTGTTCTCGTTGTTCTCGTTATTCTCTTTGTTCTTGTTGTTCTTGTTGTTCTTGTTGTTCTTGTTGTTCTTGTTGTTCTTGTTGTTCTTGTTGTTCTTGTTGTTCTTGTTGTTCTTGTTGTTCTTGTTGTTCTTGTTGTTCTTGTTGTTCTTGTTGCTCTTGTTGCTCTTGTTGTTCTTGTCGCTCTTGTCGCTCTTGTTGTTCTTGTTGCTCTTGTTGTTCTTGTTGTTGTTCTTGTTGTTCTTGTTTTTGTTGTTCTTGTTGTTGTTGTTCTTGGCGTTGTGGTTCTTGTTGTTCTTGTTGTCCTTGTTGTTCTCGTTGTTCTCGTTGTTCTCGTTGTTCTCGTTGTTCTCGTTGTTCTTGTTGTTCTCGTTGTTCTCGTTGTACTTGTTGTTCTTGTTGTTCTTGTTGTTCTTGTTGTTCTTGTTGTTCTTGTTGTTGTTGTTGTTCATGTTGTTCTTGTTGTTGTTGTTGTTGTTGTTGTTGTTCTTGCTGTTCTTGTTCTTGTTGCTCTTGTTGTTCTTGTTGTTCTTGTTGTTCCTGTTGTTTTTGTTGTTCTTGTTGTTGTTGTTGTTCTTCCTGTTCTTGTTCTTGTTGTTCTTGTTGCTCTTGTTGTTCTTGTTGTTCTTGCTGTTCTTTCTGTTCATGTTGTTCTTGTTGTTCTTCTTGTTGTTGTTGTTGTCCTTGTTGTTCTTGTTGTTCTTGTTGTTCTTGTTGTTCTTGTTGTTCTTGTTGTTCTTGTTGTTCTTGTTGTTCTTGTTGTTCTTGTTGTTCTTGTTGTTCTTGTTGTTCTTGTTGTACTTGTTGTTCTAGTTGTTCTTGTTGTTCTTGTTGTTCTTGTTGTTCTTGTTGTTCTTGTTGTTCTTGTTGTTCTTGTTGTTCTAGTTGTCCTTGTTGTTGTTGTTGACCTTGTTGTTCTTGTTGTTGTTGTCCTTGTTGTTCTTGTTGTGCTTGTTGTTCTTGTTGATCTTGTTGTTCTTGTTGCTCTTGTTGCTCTTGTTGTTCTTGTTGCTCTTGTTGTTCTTGTTGTTGTTCTTGTTGTTCTTGTTTTTGTTGTTCTTGTTGTTGTTGTTCTTGTCGTTGTGGTTCTTGTTGTTCCTGTTGTTGTTGTTGTTCTTGTTGTTCTTGTTGTTGTTGTTCATGTGGTTCTTGTTGTTGTTGCTCTTGCTGTTCTTGTTCTTGTTGTCCTTGTTGTTCTTTCTGCTCTTGTTGTTCTTGTTGTTGTTGTTGTTCTTGCTGTTCTTGTTGTAGTTGTTGTTTTTGTTGATCTTGTTGTTCTTGTTGTTCTTGTTGTTGTTCTTGTTGTTCTTGTTGTTCCGGTTGTTCTTGTTGCTCTTGTTGTTCTTGTTGCTCTTGTTGTTCTTGTTGTTCTTCTTGTTCTTCTTGTTCTTGTTGTTCTAGTTGTTGTTGTTGTTCTTGTTGTTAATGTTGTTCTTGTTGTTCTTGTTGTTCCGGGTGTTCATGTTGTTGTTCTTGTTGTTGTTGTTGTTCTTATTTTTGTTGTCGTTGTTGTTGTTTTTCTTGCTGTTCTTGTTCTTGTTGTTCTTGTTGTTCTTGCTGGTCATGTTGTTCTTGTTGTTCTTGTTGTTCTTGTTGTTCTTGTTGTTCTTGTTGTTCTTGTTGTTCTTGTTGTTCTTGTTGCTCTTGTTGCTCTTGTTGTTCTTCTTGTTCTTGTTGTTCTTGTTGTTCTTGTTGTTCTTGTTGTTGTTATTGTTGTTGTTGTTCTTGTTGTTCTCGTTGTTCCTGTTGTTCTTGTTGTTCTTGTTGTTCTTGTTGTTCTTGTTGTTCTTGTTGTTCTTGTTGTTGTTGTTGTTCTTGTTGTTCTTGTTGTTCTTGTTGTTCTTGCTGTTCTTGTTCTTGTTGTTCTTGTTGTTCTTGTTGTTCTTGTTGTTCTTGTTGTTCTTGTTGATCTTGTTGTTCTTGTTGTTCTTGTTGCTCTTGTTGCTCTTGTTGTTCTTGTTGTTCTTCTTGTTCTTGTTATTCTTATTGTCCTTGTTGTTCTTGCTGTTGTTGTTCCCGTTGTTCTTGTTGTTGTTGTTCTTGTTCTTGCTGTTCATGTTGTTGTGGTTCTGTTAGATGTTGTTGTTCTTGTTCTTGTTGTTCTTGTTGCTCTTGTTGTTCTTGTTGTTCTTGATGTTCTTGCTGTTGTTGTTCCTGTTGTTCTTGTTGTTGTTGTTGTTGTTCTTGCTGTTCTTGTTCTTGTTGCTCTTGTTGTTCCTGTTGTTCTTGTTGTTCTTGTTGTTCTTGTCGTTCCTGTTGTTCTTGTTGTTCTTGTTGTTCTTGTTGTTCTTGTTGTTGTTGTTGTTCTTGTTGTTGTTCGTGTTGTTCTTGTTGTTGTTCTTGTTTTTGTTGTTCTTGTTGTTGTTGTTGTTCTTCCTGTTCTTGTTCTTGTTGTTCTTGTTGTTCTTGTTGTTCTTGTTGTTCTTGTTGTTCTTGTTGTTCTTGCTGCTCTTTCTGTTCATGTTGTTCTTGTTGTTCTTGTTGTTGTTGTTGTTGTCCTTGTTGTTCTTGTTGTTCTTGTTGTTCTTGTTGTTCTTGTTGTTCTTGTTGTTCTTGTTGTTCTTGTTGTTCTTGTTGTTCTTGTTGTTCTTGTTGTTCTTGTTGCTCTTGTTGTTCTTGTTGTTCTTGTTGTTCTTGTTGATCTTGTTGTTCTTGCTGTTCTTGTTGTTCTTGTTGTTGTTGCTGTTCTTGCTGTTCTTGTTGTAGTTGTTGTTTTTGTTGATCTTGTTGTTCTTGTTGTTCTTGTTGTTGTTCTTGTTGTTGTTGTTGTTCTTGTTGTAGTTGTAGTTGTTGTCGTTGTTATTGTTGTAGTTCTTGTTGTTCTTGTTGTTCTTGTTGTTCTTGTTGTTTTTGTTGATCTTGTTGCTCTTGTTGTTCTTGTTGTTCTTGTTGTTCTTCTTGCTGTTCTGGTTGTTCTTGTTGTTCTTGTTGTTCTTCTTGCTGTTCTTGTTGTTCTTGTTATTCTCGTTGTTCTCGTTGTTCTCGTTGTTCTCGTTGTTCTCGTTGTTCTCGTTGTTCTCGTTGCTCTCGTTGTTCTTGTTGTTCTTGTTGTTCTTGTTGTTCTTGTTGTTCTTGTTGTTCTGGTTGTTCTCGTTGTTCTCGTTGTTCTTGTTGTTGTTGTTGTTCTTGTTGTTCTTGTTGTTCTTGTTGTTCTTGTTGTTCTTGTTGTTCTTGTTGTTCTTGTTGTTCTTGTTGTTCTTGTTGTTCTTGTTGTTCTTGTTGTTCTTGTTGTTCTTGTTGTTGTTGTTCTTGTCGTTGTGGTTCTTGTAGTTCCTGTTGTTGTTGTTGTTCTTGTTGTTCTTGTTGTTGTTGTTCATGTGGTTCTTGTTGTTGTTGCTCTTGCTGTTCTTGTTCTTCTTGTCCTTGTTGTTCTTTCTGTTCTTGTTGTTCTTGTTGTTGTTGTTGTTGTTGTTGTTCTTGTTTTTCTTGTTGTTCTTGTTGATCTTGTTGTTCTTGTTGTTCTTGTTGCTCTTGTTGTTCTTGTTGATCTTGTTGTTCTTGTTGTTCTTGTTGCTCTTGTTGCTCTTGTTGCTCTTGTTGCTCTTGTTGCTCTTGTTGCTCTTGTTGCTCTTGTTGCTCTTGTTGCTCTTGTTGCTCTTGTTGCTCTTGTTGCTCCTGTTGTTCTTGTTGTTCTGGATGTTGATGTTCTTGTTGTTCATGTTGTTGTTGTTCTTTTTGTTCTTGTTGTTGTTGTTGTTGTTGTTCTGGTTGTTGATGTTCTTGTTGTTCATGTTGTTGTTGTTCTTGATGTTCTTGTTGTTCTTGTTGTTCTTGTTGTTCTTGTTGTTCTTTTTGTTCTTGGTGTTCTTGTTGTTCTTGTTGTTCTAGTTGTTGTTGTTGTTGTTGTTGTTGTTGTTGTTCCTGTTGTTGTTCTCGTTGTTCTCGTTGTTCTCGTTGTTCTCGTTGTTCTTGTTGTTCTTTTTGCTCTTGTTGTTCTTGTTGTCCTTGTTGTTGTTGTTGCTGTTGTTGTTCTTGTTGTTCATGTTGTTGTTGTTCTGGTTGATGTTGTTGTTCTTGTTCTTGTTGTTCTTGTTGTTCTTGTTGTTTTTGTTGATCTTGTTGTTCTTGTTGTTCTCGTTGTTCTTGTTGTTCTTGTTGTCCTTGTTGTTCTTGTTGTTCTTGTTGTTCTTGTTGTTCTTGTTGTTCTTGTTGTTCTTGTTGTTCTTGTTGTTCTTGTTGTTCTTGTTGTTCTTGTTGTTCTTGTTGTTCTTGTTGTTCTTGTTGTTCTTGTTGTTCTTGTTGTTCTTGTTGTTCTTGTTGTTCTTGTTGTTCTTGTTGTTCTTGTTGTTCTTGTTGTTCTTGTTGTTTTTGCTGTTCATGTTGTTCTTGTTGTTCTTCTTGTTGTTGTTCTAGTTGTCCTTGTTGTTCTTGTTGTTGTTGTCCTTGTTGTTCTTGTTGTGCTTGTTGTTCTTGTTGATATTGTTGTTCTTGTTGTTCTTGTTGCTCTTGTTGTTCTTGTTGCTCTTGTTGTTCTTGTTGTTGTTCTTGTTGTTCTTGTTGTTGTTGTTCATGCGGTTCTTGTTGTTGTTGCTCTTGCTGTTCTTGTTCTTGTTGTCCTTGTTCTTTCTGTTCTTGTTGTTCTTGTTGTTGTTGTTGTTGTTCTTGCTGTTCTTGTTGTAGATGTTGTTTTTGTTGATCTTGTTGTTCTTGTTGTTCTTGTTGTTGTTGTTGTTGTTGTTCTTGCTGTTCTTGTTGTAGTTGTTGTTGCTGTCCTTGTTATTGTTGTAGTTCTTGTTGTTCTTGTTGTTCTTGTTGTTCTTGTTGTTCTTGTTGTTCTTGTTGTTCTTGTTGTTCTTGTTGTTCTTGTTGTTCTTGTTGTTCTTGTTGTTCTTGTTGTTCTTGTTGTTCTTGTTGTTTTTGTTGATCTTGTTGTTCTTGTTGTTCTCGTTGTTCTTGTTGTTCTTGTTGTCCTTGTTGTTCTCGTTGTTCTCGTTGTTCTCGTTGTTCTCGTTGTTCTCGTTGTTCTCGTTGTTCTTGTTGTTCTTGTTGTTCTTGTTGTTCTTGTTGTTCTTGTTGTTCTTGTTGTCCTTGTTGTTCTTGTTGTTCTTGTTGTTCTTGTTGTTCTTGTTGTTCTTGTTGTTCTTGTTGTTCTTGTTGAACTTGTTGTTCTTGTTGTTCTTGTTGTTATTGTTGCTCTTGTTGTTCTTGTTGCTCTTGTTGTTCTTGTTGTTGTTCTTGTTGTTCTTGTTTTTGTTGTTCTTGTTGTTGTTGTTCTTGCCGTTGTGGTTCTTGTAGTTCCTGTTGTTGTTGTTGTTCTTGTTGTTCTTGTTGTTGTTGTTCATGTGGTTCTTGTTGTTGTTGCTCTTGCTGTTCTTGTTCTTCTTGTCCTTGTTGTTCTTTCCGTTCTTGTTGTTCTTGTTGTTCTTGTTGTTGTTGTTGTTCTTGTTGATCTTGTTGTTCTTGTTGTTCTTGTTGCTCTTGTTGTTCTTGTTGATCTTGTTGTTCTTGTTGTTCTTGTTGCTCTTGTTGCTCTTGTTGCTCTTGTTGCTCTTGTTGCTCTTGTTGCTCTTGTTGCTCTTGTTGCTCTTGTTGCTCTTGTTGTTCTGGTTGTTGATGTTCTTGTTGTTCTTGTTGTTCTTGTTGTTCTTGTTGTTCTTGTTGTTCTGGTTGTTCTCGTTGTTCTCGTTGTTCTTGTTGTTGTTGTTGTTCTTGTTGTTCTTGTTGTTCTTGTTGTTCTTGTTGTTCTTGTTGTTCTTGTTGTTCTTGTTGATCTTGTTGTTCTTGTTGTTCTTGTTGTTAATGTTGTTCTTGTTGTTCTTGTTGTTGTTGTTCTTGTTGTTCTTGCTGGTCATGTTGTTCTTGTTGTTCTTGTTGTTGTTGTTGTTGTTGTTGTTGTCCTTGTTGTTCTTGTTGTTCTTGTTGTTCTTGTTGTTCTTGTTGTTGTTCTTGTTGTTGTTGTTCGTGTTGTTCTTGTTGTTCTTGTTGTTGTTGTTGTCCTTGTTTTTGTTGTTCTTGTTGTTGTTGTTCTTGCTGTTCTTGTTCTTGTTGTTCTTGCTGTTCTTGCTGTTCTTGCTGTTCTTGCTGTTCTTGCTGTTCATGTTGTTATTGTTGTTGTTGTTGTTGTCCTTGTAGTTCTTGTTGTTCTTGTTGTTCTTGTTGTTCTTGTTGTTCTTGTTGTTCTTGTTGTACTTGTTGTTCTTGTTGTTCTTGTTGTTCTTGTTGTTCTTGTTGTTGTTGTTATTCTTGCTGTTATGTTCTTGTTGTTCTTGTTGCTCTTGTTGTTCTTGTTGTTCTTGTTGTTCTTGTTGTTCTTGTTGTTCTTGCTGTTGTTCTTGTTGTTGTTGTCCTTGTTGTTCTTGTTGTTGTTGTCCTTGTTGTTCTTGTTGATCTTGTTGTTCTTGTTGCTCTTGTTGCTCTTGTTGTTGCTCTTGCTGTTCTTGTTGTTCTTGTTGTTGTTATTGTTGTTGTTGTCCTTGTTGTTCTTGTTGTTCTTGTTGTTCTTGTTGTTCTTGCTGTTCTTGTTGTTCTTGTTGTTCATGTTGTTCTTGTTGTTCTTGTTGTTCTTGTTGTTCTTGTTGTTCTTGTTGTTTTTGTTGATCTTGTTGTTCTTGTTGTTCTTGTTGTTCTTGTTGTTCTTCTTGCTGTTCTGGATGTTCTTGTTGTTCTTGTTGTTCTTCTTGCTGTTCTGGTTGTTCTTGTTGTTCTTGTTATTCTCGTTGTTCTCGTTGTTCTCGTTGTTCTCGTTGTTCTCGTTGTTCTCGTTGTTCTCGTTGCTCTCGTTGTTCTTGTTGTTCTTGTTGTTCTTGTTGTTCTTGTTGTTCTTGTTGTTCTGGTTGTTCTCGTTGTTCTCGTTGTTCTTGTTGTTTTTGTTGTTCTTGTTGTTCTTGTTGTTCTTGTTGTTCTTGTTGTTCTTGTTGTTCTTGTTGTTCTTGTTGTTCTTGTTGTTCTTGTTGATCTTGTTGTTCTTGTTGTTCTTGTTGTTAATGTTGTTCTTGTTGTTCTTGTTGTTGTTGTTCTTGTTGTTCTTGCTGGTCATGTTGTTCTTGTTGTTCTTGTTGTTGTTGTTGTTGTTGTTGTTGTCCTTGTTGTTCTTGTTGTTCTTGTTGTTCTTGTTGTTCTTGTTGTTCTTGTTGTTGTTCTTGTTGTTCTTGTTGTTCCGGTTGTTCTTGTTGCTCTTGTTGTTCTTGTTGTTCTTGTTGTTCTTTTTGTTCTTTTTGTTCTTGTTGTTGCTCTTGTTGTTCTTGTTGTTCTTGTTGTTGTTATTGTTGTTATTGTTGTTGTTGTTCTTGTTGTTCTTGTTGTTCTTGTTGTTCTCGTTGTTCTTGTTGTTCTTGTTGTTCTTGTTGTTCTTGTTGTTCTTGCTGTTCTTGTTGTTCATGTTGTTCTTGTTGTTCTTGTTGTTCTTGTTGATCTTGTTGTTCTTGTTGCTCTTGTTGCTCTTGTTGTTGCTCTTGCTGTTCTTGTTGTTCTTGTTGTTGTTATTGTTGTTGTTGTCCTTGTTGTTCTTGTTGTTCTTGTTGTTCTTGTTGTTCTTGTTGTTCTTGCTGTTCTTGTTGTTCTTGTTGTTCATGTTGTTCTTGTTGTTCTTGTTGTTCTTGTTGTTCTTGTTGTTCTTGTTGTTCTTGTTGTTCTTGTTGTTCTTGTTGTTCTTGTTGCTCTTGTTGTTCTTGTTGTTCTTGTTTTTCTTGTGGTTCATGTTGCTGTTGTTCTTGTTGATCTTGTTGTACTTGTTCTTGTTGTTCTTGTTGATCTTGTTGTACTTGTTCTTGTTGATCTTGTTGTACTTGTTCTTGTTGTTCTTGTTGATCTTGTTGTACTTGTTCTTGTTGATCTTGTTGTTGTTCTTGTTGTTCTTGTTGTTCTTGTTGTTCTTGTTGTTCTTGTTGTTCTTGTTGTTCTTGTTGTTGTTCTTGTTGTTCTTGTTGTTCTTGTTCTTGTTGTTCTTGTTGTTCCGGTTGTTCTTGTTGCTCTTGTTGTTCTTGTTGTTCTTCTTGTTCTTCTTGTTCTTGTTGTTCTTATTGTTGTTGTTGTTCTTGTTGTTCTTGTTGTTCTTGTTGTTCTCGTTGTTCTTGTTGTTCTTGTTGTTCTTGTTGTTCTTGTTGTTCTTGCTGTTGTTCTTGTTGTTGTTGTCCTTGTTGTTCTTGTTGTTGTTGTCCTTGTTGTTCTTGTTGATCTTGTTGTTCTTGTTGCTCTTGTTGCTCTTGTTGTTCTTGTTGTTGATCTTGTTGTTCTTGTTTTTGTTGTTCTTGATGATGTTGTTCTTGTCGTTGTGGTTCTTGTTGTTCCTGTTGTTGTTGTTGTTCTTGTTGTTCTTGTTGTTGTTGTTCATGTGGTTCTTGTTGTTGTTGCTCTTGCTGTTCTTGTTCTTGTTGTCCTTGTTGTTCTTTCTGTTCTTGTTGTTGTTGTTGTTGTTGTTGTTGTTGTTGTCCTTGCCGTTCTTCTTGTTCTTGTTGTTCTTGTTGTTCTTGTTGTTCTTGTTGTTCTTGTTGTTCTTGTTGTTCTTGTTGCTCTTGTTGTTCTTGTTGTTCTTGTTGTTCTTGTTGTTCTTGTTGTTCTTGTTGCTCTTGTTGTTCTTGTTGTTCTTGTTGTTCTTGTTGTTCTTGTTGTTATTGTTGTTCTTGTTGTTGTTCTTGTTGTTCTTGTTCTTGTTGTTCTTGTTGTTCTTGTTGTTCTTGTTGCTCTTGTTGTTCTTGTTGTTCTTGTTGTTCTTGTTGTTCTTGTTGTTTATGCTGTTCATGTTGTTCTTGTTGTTCTTCTTGTTGTTGTTCTAGTTGTCCTTGTTGTTGTTGTTGTCCTTGTTGTTCTTGTTGTTGTTGTCCTTGTTGTTCTTGTTGTGCTTGTTGTTCTTGTTGATCTTGTTGTGCTTGTTGCTCTTGTTGCTCTTGTTCTTCTTGTTGCTCTTGTTGTTCTTGTTGTTGTTCTTGTTGTTCTTGTTTTTGTTGTTCTTGTTGTTGTTGTTCTTGTCGTTGTGGTTCTTGTTGTTCCTGTTGTTGTTGTTGTTCTTGTTGTTCTTGTTGTTGTTGTTCATGTGGTTCTTGTTGTTGTTGCTCTTGCTGTTCTTGTTCTTGTTGTCCTTGTTGTTCTTTCTGCTCTTGTTGTTCTTGTTGTTGTTGTTGTTCTTGCTGTTCTTGTTGTAGTTGTTGTTTTTGTTGATCTTGTTGTTCTTGTTGTTCTTGTTGTTGTTCTTGTTGTTGTTGTTGTTCTTGCTGTTCTTGTTGTAGTTGTAGTTGTTGTCCTTGTTATTGTTGTAGTTCTTGTTGTTCTTGTTGTTCTTGTTCTTGTTGTTCTTGTTGTTCCGGTTGTTCTTGTTGCTCTTGTTGTTCTTGTTGCTCTTGTTGTTCTTGTTGTTCTTCTTGTTCTTCTTGTTCTTGTTGTTCTTGTTGTTCTTGTTGTTCTTGTTGTTCTTGTTGTTCTTGTTGTTGTTGTTATTCTTGCTGTTCTTGTTCTTGTTGTTCTTGTTGCTCTTGTTGTTCTTGTTGATCTTGTTGTTCTTGTTGTTCTTGTTGCTCTTGTTGCTCTTGTTGCTCTTGTTACTCTTGTTGCTCTTGTTGCTCTTGTTGCTGTTGTTGCTCTTCTTGTTCTCGTTGTTGTTGTTGTTGTGCTTGTTGTTCTTGTTGTTCTTGTTGTTCTTGTTGTTCTTGTTGTTCTTGTTGTTCTTGTTGCTCTTGTTGCTCTTGTTGATCTTGTTGTTCATGTTGTTCTAGCTGTTCTTGTTGTTCTTGTTGTTCTTATTGTTCTTGTTGTTCTTGTTGTTCTTGCTGGTCATGTTGATCTTGTTGTTCTTGTTGTTCCTGTTGTTCTTGTTGTTCTAGTTGTTCTTGTTGTTCTTGTTGTTCCGGTTGTTCTTGTTGTTCTTGTTGTTCTTGTTGTTCTTGTTGTTCTTGTTGTTCTTGTTGTTCTTGTTGTTCTTGTTGTTCTTGTTGTTCTTGTTGTTCTTGTTGTTCTTGTTGTTCTCGTTGTTCTCGTTGTTGTTCTCGTTGTTCTCGTTGTTCTCGTTGTTCTCGTTGTTCTCGTTGTTCTCGTTGTTCTCGTTGTTCTCGTTGTACTCGTTGTTCTCGTTGTTCTCGTTGTTCTCGTTGTTCTCGTTGTTCTCGTTGTTCTCGTTGTTCTCGTTGTTCTCGTTGTTCTCGTTGTTCTCGTTGTTCTCGTTGTTCTTCTTGTTCTTGTTGTTCTTCTTGTTGTTCTTCTTGTTGTTCTTGTTGTTCTTGATGTTCTTGTTGTTCTCGTTGTTCTCGTTGTTCTCGTTGTTCTCGTTGTTCTCGTTGTTCTCGTTGTTCTCGTTGTTCTTCTTGTTCTTGTTGTTCTTGTTGTTCTTGTTGTTCTTGTTGTTCTTGTTGTTCTTGTTGTTCTTGTTGTTCTTGTTGTTCTTGTTGTTCTTGTTGTTCTTGTTGTTCTTGTTGTTCTTGTTGTTCTTGTTGTTCTTGTTGTAGTTGTTGTTGTTGTAGTTCTTGTTGTTGTTGTAGTTCTTGTTGTTCTTGTTGTTCTTGTTGTCCTTGTTGTTCTTGTTGTCCTTGTTGTTCTTGTTGTTCTTGTTGTTCTTGTGGTTTTTGTTGATCTTGTTGTTCTTGTTGTTGTTGTTGTTCTTGCTGTTCTTGTTGTAGTTGTTCTTGTTGTCCTTGTTGTTGTTGTAGTTCTTGTTGTTCTTGCTGTTCTTGTTGTTCTTGTTGTTCTGGTTGTTCTCGTTGTTCTCGTTGTTCTCGTTGTTCTCGTTGTTCTCGTTGTTCTCGCTGTTCTCGTTGTTCTGGTTGTTCTTGTTGTTCTTGGTGTTCTTGGTGTTCTTGTTGTTCTTGTTGTTCTTGTTGTTCTTGTTGTTCTTGTTGTTCTTGTTGTTCTTGTTGTTCTTGTTGTTCTTGTTGTTCTTGTTGTTCTTGTTGTTCTTGTTGTCCTTGTTGTTCTTGTTGTTCTTGTTGTTCTTGTTGTTCTTGTTGTTCTTGTGGTTTTTGTTGATCTTGTTGTTCTTGCTGTTCTTGTTGTTCTGGTTGTTCTCGTTGTTCTCGTTGTTCTCGTTGTTCTCGTTGTTCTCGTTGTTCTTGGTGTTCTTGGTGTTCTTGTTGTTCTTCTTGTTCTAGTTGTTGTTGTTGTTGTTCTTGTTGTTGTTCTTGTTGTTCTTCTTGTTCTTCTTGTTCTTGTTGTTCTTCTTGTTGTTCTTGTTGTTCTTGTTGTTCTTGTTGTTCTTGTTGTTCTTGTTGTTCTTGTTGTTCTTGTTGTTCTTGTTGTTCTTGTTGTTCTTGTTGTCCTTGTTGTTCTTGTTGTTCTTGTTGTTCTTGTTGTTCTTGTTGTTCTTGTTGTTCTTGTTGTTCTTGTTGTTCTTGTTGTTCTTGCTGGTCATGTTGATCTTGTTGTTCTTGTTGTTGTTGTTGTTGTTGTTGTTGTCCTTGTTGTTCTTGTTGTTCTTGTTGTTCTTGTTGTTCTGGTAGTTCCTGTTGCTCTTGTTGTTCTAGTTGTTCTTGTTGTTCTCGTTGTTCTCGTTGTTCTCGTTGTTCTCGTTGTTGTTCTTGTTGTTCTCGTTGTTCTCGTTGTTCTCGTTGTTCTCGTTGTTCTCGTTGTTCTCGTTGTGCTCGTTGTGCTCGTTGTTCTCGTTGTTCTCGTTGTTCTCGTTGTTGTTCTTGTTGTTCTCGTTGTTCTCGTTGTTCTCGTTGTTGTTCTTGTTGTTCTCGTTGTTCTCGTTGTTCTCGTTGTTCTCGTTGTTCTCGTTGTTCTCGTTGTTCTCGTTGTTCTCGTTGTTCTCGTTGTTCTCGTTGTTCTCGTTGTTCTCGTTGTTCTCGTTGTCCTCGTTGTTCTCGTTGTTCTTGTTGTAATTGTTGTTCTTGTTGTTGTTGTTGTTGTTGTTGTTCTTGCTGTTCTTGCTGTTCTTGCTGTTCTTGTTGTTCTTGTTGTTCTTGTTGTTCTCGTTGTTCTCGTTGTTCTCGTTGTTCTCGTTGTTGTTCTCGTTGTTCTCGTTGTTCTCGTTGTTCTCGTTGTTCTCGTTGTTCTCGTTGTTCTCGTTGTTCTCGTTGTTCTCGTTGTTCTCGTTGTTCTCGTTGTTCTCGTTGTTCTCGTTGTTCTCGTTGTTCTCGTTGTTCTCGTTGTTCTCGTTGTTCTCGTTGTTCTTGATGTCCTTGTTGTTCTTGTTGTGCTTGTTGTTCTTGTTGATCTTGTTGTTCTTGTTGCTCTTGTTGCTCTTGTTGTTCTTGTTGCTCTTGTTGCTCTTGTTGTTCTTGTTGTTGTTCTTGTTGATCTTGTTGTTGTTCTTGTTGTTCTTGTTGTTCTTGTTGTTCTTGTTGTTCTTGTTGATCTTGTTGTCCTTGTTGTTCTTGTTGTTCTTGTTGTTCTTGTTGTTCTTGTTGCTCTTGTTGTTCTTGTTGTTCTTGTTGTTCTGGTTGTTCTTGTTGTTCATGTTGTTCTTGTTGTTCTTGTTGTTCTTGTTGTTCTTGTTGATCTTGTTGTTCTTGTTGTTCTTGTTGTTCTTGTTGTTCTTGTTGATCTAGTTGTTCTTGTTGTTCTTGTTGTTCTTGTTGTTCTTGTTGTTCTTGTTGTTCTTGTTGTTCTTGTTGATCTTGTTGTTCTTGTTGTTCTTGTTGTTCTTGTTGTTCTTGTTGTTCTTGTTGATCTAGTTGTTCTTGTTGTTCTTGTTGTTCTTGTTGTTCTTGTTGTTGTTGTTGATGTTGTCCTTGTTGTTCTTGTTGTTGTTGTTGTTCTTGTTGTTCTTGTTCTTGTTGTTCTTGTTGTTCCGGTTGTTCTTGTTGTTCTTGTTGTTCTAGTTGTTCTTGTTGCTCTTGTTGTTCTTCTTGTTCTTCTTGTTCTTCTTGTTCTTCTTGTTCTTGTTGTTCTTGTTGTTGTCCTTGTTGTTGTTATTGTTGTTGTTGTCCTTGTTGTTCTTGTTGTTCTTGTCGTTCTTGTTGTTCTTGTTGTTCTTGTTGTTCTTGTTGTTCTTGTTGTTCTTGTTGTTCTTGTTGTTCTTGTTGTTCTTCTTGTTGTTGTTCTAGTTGTCCTTGTTGTTGTTGTTGTTGTCCTTGTTGTTCTTGTTGTTGTTGTCCTTGTTGTTCTTGTTGTTCTTGTTGTTCTTGTTGTTCTTGTTGTTCTTGTTGTTCTTGTTGTTCTTGTTGTTCTTGTTGTTCTTGTTGTTCTTGTTGTTCTTGTTGTTCTTGTTGTTCTTGTTGTTCATGTTGTTCTGGTTGTTGTTCTTGTTGTTGTTCTAGTGGTCCTTGTTGTTGTTGTTCTGGTTGTTCTTGTTGTTCTTGTTGTTCCGGTTGTTCTTGTTGTTCTTGTTCTTGTTGTTCTTGTTGTTCTTGTTCTTGTTGTTCTTGTTGTTCTTGTTGTTCTTGTTGTTCTTGTTGTTCTTGTTGTTCTTGTTGTTCTTGCTGGTCATGTTGATCTTGTTGTTCTTGTTGTTGTTGTTGTTGTTGTTGTCCTTGTTGTTCTTGTTGTTCTTGTTGTTCTTGTTGTTCTGGTAGTTCCTGTTGCTCTTGTTGTTCTAGTTGTTCTTGTTGTTCTCGTTGTTCTCGTTGTTCTCGTTGTTCTCGTTGTTGTTCTTGTTGTTCTCGTTGTTCTCGTTGTTCTCGTTGTTCTCGTTGTTCTCGTTGTTCTCGTTGTGCTCGTTGTTCTCGTTGTTCTCGTTGTTCTCGTTGTTGTTCTTGTTGTTCTCGTTGTTCTCGTTGTTCTCGTTGTTGTTCTTGTTGTTCTCGTTGTTCTCGTTGTTCTCGTTGTTCTCGTTGTTCTCGTTGTTCTCGTTGTTCTCGTTGTTCTCGTTGTTCTCGTTGTTCTCGTTGTTCTCGTTGTTCTCGTTGTCCTCGTTGTTCTCGTTGTTCTTGTTGTAATTGTTGATCTTGTTGTTGTTGTTGTTGTTGTTGTTGTTCTTGCTGTTCTTGCTGTTCTTGCTGTTCTTGTTGTTCTTGTTGTTCTTGTTGTTCTCGTTGTTCTCGTTGTTCTCGTTGTTCTCGTTGTTGTTCTCGTTGTTCTCGTTGTTCTCGTTGTTCTCGTTGTTCTCGTTGTTCTCGTTGTTCTCGTTGTTCTCGTTGTTCTCGTTGTTCTCGTTGTTCTCGTTGTTCTCGTTGTTCTCGTTGTTCTCGTTGTTCTCGTTGTTCTCGTTGTTCTCGTTGTTCTCGTTGTTCTCGTTGTTCTTGTTGTTCTTGTTGTTCTTGTTGTTCTTGTTGTTCTTGTTGTTCTTGCTGTTCTTCTTGTTCTTGTTGGCCTTGTTCTTCTTGTTGTTCTATTTGTTTTTGTTGATCTTGTTGCTCTTGTTGTTCTTGTTGTTGTTCTTGTTGATCTTGTTGTTCTTGCTGTTCTTGTTGTTCTCGTTGTTCTCGTTGTTCTCGTTGTTCTCGTTGTTCTCGTTGTTCTCGTTGTTCTCGTTGTTCTCGTTGTTCTTGTTGTTCTTGTTGCTCTTGTTGCTCTTGTTGCTCTTGTTGATCTTGTTGCTCTTGTTGCACTTGTTGCTCTTGTTGCTCTTGTTGCTCTTTTTGCTCTTGTTGGGCTTGTTGTTCTTGTTTTTCTTGTTGTTCTTGTTGATCTTGTTGTACTTGTTCTTGTTGTTCTCGTTGTTCTTATTGTTCTTGTTGTTCTTGTTGCTCTTGTAGCTCTCGTCGTTGTTGTTCCCGTTGTTCTTGTTCTTGTTGTTCTTGTTGTTGTTGTTCCCGTTGTTCTTGTTCTTGTTGTTGTTGTTGTTCTTGTTGTCGTTGTTGTCGTTGTTGTTGTTGTTCTTCTTGTTGTTCTTGTTGTTCTTGTTGTTCTTGTTGTTCTTGTTGTTCTTGTTGTTCTTGTTGCTCTTGTTGTTCTTGTTGTTCTTGTTGTTTTTGCTGTTCATGTTGTTCTTGTTGTTCTTCTTGTTGTTGTTCTAGTTGTCCTTGTTGTTGTTGTTGTTGTTGTCCTTGTTATTCTTGTTGTGCTTGTTGTTCTTGTTGATCTTGTTGTTCTTGTTGCTCTTGTTGCTCTTGTTGTTCTTGTTGCTCTTGTTGTTCTTGTTGCTCTTGTTGTTCTTGTTGTTGTTCTTGTTGTTCTTGTTTTTGTTGTTCTTGTTGTTGTTGTTCTTGTCGTTGTGGTTCTTGTTGTTCCTGTTGTTGTTGTTGTTCTTGTTGTTCTTGTTGTTGTTGTTCATGTGGTTCTTGTTGTTGTTGCTCTTGCTGTTCTTGTTCTTGTTGTCCTTGTTGTTCTTGCTGTTCTTGTTGTTGTTGTTGTTCTTGCGGTTTTTGCTGTTCATGTTGTTCTTGTTGTTCTTCTTCTTGTTGTTGTAGTTGTCCTTGTTGTTGTTGTTGTCCTTGTTGTTCTTGCTGTTGTTGTCCTTGTTGTTCTTGTTGTGCTTGTTGTTCTTGTTGATCTTGTTGTTCTTGTTGCTCTTGTTGCTCTTGTTGTTCTTGTTGCTCTTGTTGCTCTTGTTGTTCTTGTTGTTCTTGTTGTTCTTCTTGTTGTTGTTCTAGTTGTCCTTGTTGTTGTTGTTGTTGTCCTTGTTGTTCTTGTTGTTGTTGTCCTTGTTGTTCTTGTTGTTCTTGTCGTTCTTGTTGTTCTTGTTGATCATGTTGTTCTCGTTGCTCTTGTTGCTCTTGTTGTTCTTGTTGCTCTTGTTGATCTTGTTGTTGTTCTTGTTGTTCTTGTTTTTGTTGTTCTTGTTGTTGTTGTTCTTGTCGTTGTGGTTCTTGTTGTTCCTGTTGTTGTTGTTGTTCTTGTTGTTCTTGTTGTTCTTGTCGTTCTTGTTGTTCTTGTTGTTCTTGTTGTTCTTGTTGTTCTTGTTGTTCTTGTTGTTCTTGTTGTTCTTGTTGTTCTTGTTGTTCTTGTTGTTCTTGTTGTTCTTGTTGTTCTTGTTGTTCTTGTTGTTCTTGTTGTTCTTGTTGTTTTTGCTGTTCATGTTGTTCTTGTTGTTCTTCTTGTTGTTGTTCTAGTTGTCCTTGTTGTTGTTGTTGTTGTCCTTGTTGTTCTTGTTGTTGTTGTCCTTGTTGTTCTTGTTGTTCTTGTCGTTCTTGTTGTTCTTGTTGATCTTGTTGTTCTCGTTGCTCTTGTTGCTCTTGTTGTTCTTGTTGCTCTTGTTGATCTTGTTGTTGTTCTTGTTGTTCTTGTTTTTGTTGTTCTTGTTGTTGTTGTTCTTGTCGTTGTGGTTCTTGTTGTTCCTGTTGTTGTTGTTGTTCTTGTTGTTCTTGTTGTTGTTGTTCATGTGGTTCTTGTTGTTGTTGCTCTTGCAGTTCTTGTTCTTGTTGTCCTTGTTGTTCTTTCTGTTCTTGTTGTTGTTGTTGTTGTCCTTGCCGTTGTTGTTGTTCTTGCTGTTCTTGTTGTTCTTGTTGTTCTTGTTGCTCTTGTTGCTCTTGTTGATCTTGTTGTTCTTGTTGTTCTTGTCGTTCTTGTTGCTCTTGTTGCTTTTGTTGCTCTTGTTGCTCTTGTTGTTGTTGTTGTTGTTGATCTTGCTGTTCTTGTTCTTGTTGTTCTTGTTGTTCTTGTTGTTCTTGTTGTTCTTGTTGTTCTTGCTGGTCATGTTGATCTTGTTGTTCTTGCTGTTGTTGTTGTTGTTGTTGTTGTTGTCCTTGTTGTTCTTGTTGTGCTTGTTGTTCTTGTTGATCTTGTTGTTCTTGTTGCTCTTGTTGCTCTTGTTGTTCTTGTTGCTCTTGTTGCTCTTGTTGTTCTTGTTGTTGTTCTTGTTGATCTTGTTGTTGTTCTTGTTGTTCTTGTTGTTCTTGTTGTTCTTGTTGTTCTTGTTGTTCTTGTTGTTCTTGTTGATCTTGTTGTTCTTGTTGTTCTTGTTGTTCTTGTTGTTCTTGTTGTTCTTGTTGATCTAGTTGTTCTTGTTGTTCTTGTTGTTCTTGTTGTTCTTGTTGTTCTTGTTGTTCTTGTTGTTGTTGTTGATGTTGTCCTTGTTGTTCTTGTTGTTGTTGTTGTTCTTGTTGTTCTTGTTCTTGTTGTTCTTGTTGTTCCGGTTGTTCTTGTTGTTCTTGTTGTTCTAGTTGTTCTTGTTGCTCTTGTTGTTCTTCTTGTTCTTCTTGTTCTTCTTGTTCTTCTTGTTCTTGTTGTTCTTGTTGTTGTCCTTGTTGTTGTTATTGTTGTTGTTGTCCTTGTTGTTCTTGTTGTTCTTGTCGTTCTTGTTGTTCTTGTTGTTCTTGTTGTTCTTGTTGTTCTTGTTGTTCTTGTTGTTCTTGTTGTTCTTGTTGTTCTTCTTGTTGTTGTTCTAGTTGTCCTTGTTGTTGTTGTTGTTGTCCTTGTTGTTCTTGTTGTTGTTGTCCTTGTTGTTCTTGTTGTTCTTGTTGTTCTTGTTGTTCTTGTTGTTCTTGTTGTTCTTGTTGTTCTTGTTGTTCTTGTTGTTCTTGTTGTTCTTGTTGTTCTTGTTGTTCTTGTTGTTCATGTTGTTCTGGTTGTTGTTCTTGTTGTTGTTCTAGTGGTCCTTGTTGTTGTTGTTCTGGTTGTTCTTGTTGTTCTTGTTGTTCCGGTTGTTCTTGTTGTTCTTGTTCTTGTTGTTCTTGTTGTTCTTGTTCTTGTTGTTCTTGTTGTTCTTGTTGTTCTTGTTGTTCTTGTTGTTCTTGTTGTTCTTGTTGTTCTTGTTGTTCTTGCTGGTCATGTTGATCTTGTTGTTCTTGTTGTTGTTGTTGTTGTTGTTGTTGTCCTTGTTGTTCTTGTTGTTCTTGTTGTTCTTGTTGTTCTGGTAGTTCCTGTTGCTCTTGTTGTTCTAGTTGTTCTTGTTGTTCTCGTTGTTCTCGTTGTTCTCGTTGTTGTTCTTGTTGTTCTCGTTGTTCTCGTTGTTCTCGTTGTTCTCGTTGTTCTCGTTGTTCTCGTTGTGCTCGTTGTTCTCGTTGTTCTCGTTGTTCTCGTTGTTGTTCTTGTTGTTCTCGTTGTTCTCGTTGTTCTCGTTGTTGTTCTTGTTGTTCTCGTTGTTCTCGTTGTTCTCGTTGTTCTCGTTGTTCTCGTTGTTCTCGTTGTTCTCGTTGTTCTCGTTGTTCTCGTTGTTCTCGTTGTTCTCGTTGTCCTCGTTGTTCTCGTTGTTCTTGTTGTAATTGTTGTTCTTGTTGTTGTTGTTGTTGTTGTTGTTGTTCTTGCTGTTCTTGCTGTTCTTGCTGTTCTTGTTGTTCTTGTTGTTCTTGTTGTTCTCGTTGTTCTCGTTGTTCTCGTTGTTCTCGTTGTTGTTCTCGTTGTTCTCGTTGTTCTCGTTGTTCTCGTTGTTCTCGTTGTTCTCGTTGTTCTCGTTGTTCTCGTTGTTCTCGTTGTCCTCGTTGTTCTCGTTGTTCTCGTTGTTCTCGTTGTTCTCGTTGTTCTCGTTGTTCTCGTTGTTCTCGTTGTTCTCGTTGTTCTCGTTGTTCTCGTTGTTCTTGTTGTTCTTGTTGTTCTTGTTGTTCTTGTTGTTCTTGTTGTTCTTGTTGTTCTTGTTGTTCTTGCTGTTCTTCTTGTTCTTGTTGGCCTTGTTCTTCTTGTTGTTCTATTTGTTTTTGTTGATCTTGTTGCTCTTGTTGTTCTTGTTGTTGTTCTTGTTGATCTTGTTGTTCTTGCTGTTCTTGTTGTTCTTGCTGTTCTTGTTGTTCTCGTTGTTCTCGTTGTTCTCGTTGTTCTCGTTGTTCTCGTTGTTCTCGTTGTTCTCGTTGTTCTCGTTGTTCTCGTTGTTCTCGTTGTTCTTGTTGTTCTTGTTGCTCTTGTTGCTCTTGTTGCTCTTGTTGATCTTGTTGCTCTTGTTGCACTTGTTGCTCTTGTTGCTCTTGTTGCTCTTTTTGCTCTTGTTGGGCTTGTTGTTCTTGTTTTTCTTGTTGTTCTTGTTGATCTTGTTGTACTTGTTCTTGTTGTTCTCGTTGTTCTTATTGTTCTTGTTGTTCTTGTTGCTCTTGTAGCTCTCGTCGTTGTTGTTCCCGTTGTTCTTGTTCTTGTTGTTCTTGTTGTTGTTGTTCCCGTTGTTCTTGTTCTTGTTGTTGTTGTTGTTCTTGTTGTCGTTGTTGTCGTTGTTGTTGTTGTTCTTCTTGTTGTTCTTGTTGTTCTTGTTGTTCTTGTTGTTCTTGTTGTTCTTGTTGTTCTTGTTGCTCTTGTTGTTCTTGTTGTTCTTGTTGTTTTTGCTGTTCATGTTGTTCTTGTTGTTCTTCTTGTTGTTGTTCTAGTTGTCCTTGTTGTTGTTGTTGTTGTTGTCCTTGTTATTCTTGTTGTGCTTGTTGTTCTTGTTGATCTTGTTGTTCTTGTTGCTCTTGTTGCTCTTGTTGTTCTTGTTGCTCTTGTTGTTCTTGTTGCTCTTGTTGTTCTTGTTGTTGTTCTTGTTGTTCTTGTTTTTGTTGTTCTTGTTGTTGTTGTTCTTGTCGTTGTGGTTCTTGTTGTTCCTGTTGTTGTTGTTGTTCTTGTTGTTCTTGTTGTTGTTGTTCATGTGGTTCTTGTTGTTGTTGCTCTTGCTGTTCTTGTTCTTGTTGTCCTTGTTGTTCTTGCTGTTCTTGTTGTTGTTGTTGTTCTTGCGGTTTTTGCTGTTCATGTTGTTCTTGTTGTTCTTCTTCTTGTTGTTGTAGTTGTCCTTGTTGTTGTTGTTGTCCTTGTTGTTCTTGCTGTTGTTGTCCTTGTTGTTCTTGTTGTGCTTGTTGTTCTTGTTGATCTTGTTGTTCTTGTTGCTCTTGTTGCTCTTGTTGTTCTTGTTGCTCTTGTTGCTCTTGTTGTTCTTGTTGTTCTTGTTGTTCTTCTTGTTGTTGTTCTAGTTGTCCTTGTTGTTGTTGTTGTTGTCCTTGTTGTTCTTGTTGTTGTTGTCCTTGTTGTTCTTGTTGTTCTTGTCGTTCTTGTTGTTCTTGTTGATCTTGTTGTTCTCGTTGCTCTTGTTGCTCTTGTTGTTCTTGTTGCTCTTGTTGATCTTGTTGTTGTTCTTGTTGTTCTTGTTTTTGTTGTTCTTGTTGTTGTTGTTCTTGTCGTTGTGGTTCTTGTTGTTCCTGTTGTTGTTGTTGTTCTTGTTGTTCTTGTTGTTCTTGTCGTTCTTGTTGTTCTTGTTGTTCTTGTTGTTCTTGTTGTTCTTGTTGTTCTTGTTGTTCTTGTTGTTCTTGTTGTTCTTGTTGTTCTTGTTGTTCTTGTTGTTCTTGTTGTTCTTGTTGTTCTTGTTGTTCTTGTTGTTTTTGCTGTTCATGTTGTTCTTGTTGTTCTTCTTGTTGTTGTTCTAGTTGTCCTTGTTGTTGTTGTTGTTGTCCTTGTTGTTCTTGTTGTTGTTGTCCTTGTTGTTCTTGTTGTTCTTGTCGTTCTTGTTGTTCTTGTTGATCTTGTTGTTCTCGTTGCTCTTGTTGCTCTTGTTGTTCTTGTTGCTCTTGTTGATCTTGTTGTTGTTCTTGTTGTTCTTGTTTTTGTTGTTCTTGTTGTTGTTGTTCTTGTCGTTGTGGTTCTTGTTGTTCCTGTTGTTGTTGTTGTTCTTGTTGTTCTTGTTGTTGTTGTTCATGTGGTTCTTGTTGTTGTTGCTCTTGCAGTTCTTGTTCTTGTTGTCCTTGTTGTTCTTTCTGTTCTTGTTGTTGTTGTTGTTGTCCTTGCCGTTGTTGTTGTTCTTGCTGTTCTTGTTGTTCTTGTTGTTCTTGTTGCTCTTGTTGCTCTTGTTGATCTTGTTGTTCTTGTTGTTCTTGTCGTTCTTGTTGCTCTTGTTGCTTTTGTTGCTCTTGTTGCTCTTGTTGTTGTTGTTGTTGTTGATCTTGCTGTTCTTGTTCTTGTTGTTCTTGTTGTTCTTGTTGTTCTTGTTGTTCTTGTTGTTCTTGTTGTTCTTGCTGGTCATGTTGATCTTGTTGTTCTTGCTGTTGTTGTTGTTGTTGTTGTTGTTGTCCTTGTTGTTCTTGTTGTTCTTGTTGTTCTTGTTGTTCTGGTAGTTCTTGTTGCTCTTGTTGTTCCTGTTGTTCTTGTTGTTTTAGTTGTTCTTGTTGTTCTTGTTGTTCCGGTTGTTCTTGTTGTTCTTGTTGTTATTGTTGTTCCTGTTGTTCTTGTTGTTCTAGTTGTTCTTGTTGTTCTTGTTGTTCCGGTTGTTCTTGTTGTTCTTGTTGTTATTGTTGTTCTTGTTGTTCTTGTTGTTCTTGTTGTTCTCGTTGTTCTTGTTGTTCTCGTTGTTCTCGTTGTTCTCGTTGTTCTCGTTGTTGTTCTTGTTGTTCTCGTTGTTCTCGTTGTTCTCGTTGTTCTCGTTGTTCTCGTTGTTCTCGTTGTTCTCGTTGTTCTCGTTGTTCTTGTTGTTCTTGTTGTTCTTGTTGTTCTTGTTGTTCTTGTTGTTCTCGTTGTTCTCGTTGTTCTCGTTGTTCTCGTTGTTCTCGTTGTTCTCGTTGTTCTCGTTGTTCTTGTTGTTCTTGTTGTTCTTGTTGTTCTTGTTGTTCTTGTTGTTCTTGTTGTTCTTGTTGTTCTTGTTGTTCTTGTTGTTCTTGTTGTTCTTCTTGTTCTTGTTGGCCTTGTTCTTCTTGTTGTTCTATTTGTTTTTGTTGATCTTGTTGCTCTTGTTGTTCTTGTTGTTGTTCTTGTTGATCTTGTTGTTCTTGCTGTTCTTGTTGTTCTTGCTGTTCTTGTTGTTCTCGTTGTTCTCGTTGTTCTCGTTGTTCTCGTTGTTCTCGTTGTTCTCGTTGTTCTCGTTGTTCTCGTTGTTCTTGTTGTTCTTGTTGTTCTTGTTGTTCTTGTTGCTCTTGTTGCTCTTGTTGCTCTTGTTGATCTTGTTGCTCTTGTCGCACTTGTTGCTCTTGTTGCTCTTGTTGCTCTTTTTGCTCTTGTTGGGCTTGTTGTTCTTGTTTTTCTTGTTGTTCTTGTTGTTCTTGTTGTTCTTCTTGTTCTTGTTGGCCTTGTTCTTCTTGTTGTTCTATTTGTTTTTGTTGATCTTGTTGCTCTTGTTGTTCTTGTTGTTGTTCTTGTTGATCTTGTTGTTCTTGCTGTTCTTGTTGTTCTTGCTGTTCTTGTTGTTCTCGTTGTTCTCGTTGTTCTCGTTGTTCTCGTTGTTCTCGTTGTTCTCGTTGTTCTCGTTGTTCTTGTTGTTCTTGTTGTTCTTGTTGTTCTTGTTGATCTTGTTGTTCTTGTTGTTCTTGTTGTTCTTGTTGTTCTTGTTGTTCTTGTTGTTCTTGTTGTTCTTGTTGATCTAGTTGTTCTTGTTGTTCTTGTTGTTCTTGTTGTTCTTGTTGTTCTTGTTGTTCTTGTTGTTCTTGTTGATCTTGTTGTTCTTGTTGTTCTTGTTGTTCTTGTTGTTCTTGTTGTTCTTGTTGATCTAGTTGTTCTTGTTGTTCTTGTTGTTCTTGTTGTTCTTGTTGTTCTTGTTGTTGTTGTTGATGTTGTCCTTGTTGTTCTTGTTGTTGTTGTTGTTCTTGTTGTTCTTGTTCTTGTTGTTCTTGTTGTTCCGGTTGTTCTTGTTGTTCTTGTTGTTCTAGTTGTTCTTGTTGCTCTTGTTGTTCTTCTTGTTCTTCTTGTTCTTGTTGTTCTTGTTGTTGTCCTTGTTGTTGTTATTGTTGTTGTTGTCCTTGTTGTTCTTGTTGTTCTTGTCGTTCTTGTTGTTCTTGTTGTTCTTGTTGTTCTTGTTGTTCTTGTTGTTCTTGTTGTTCTTGTTGTTCTTGTTGTTCTTGTTGTTCTTGTTGTTCTTGTTGTTCTTGTTGTTCTTGTTGTTCTTGTTGTTCTTGTTGTTTTTGCTGTTCATGTTGTTCTTGTTGTTCTTCTTGTTGTTGTTCTAGTTGTCCTTGTTGTTGTTGTTGTTGTCCTTGTTGTTCTTGTTGTTGTTGTCCTTGTTGTTCTTGTTGTTCTTGTCGTTCTTGTTGTTCTTGTTGATCTTGTTGTTCTCGTTGCTCTTGTTGCTCTTGTTGTTCTTGTTGCTCTTGTTGATCTTGTTGTTGTTCTTGTTGTTCTTGTTTTTGTTGTTCTTGTTGTTGTTGTTCTTGTCGTTGTGGTTCTTGTTGTTCCTGTTGTTGTTGTTGTTCTTGTTGTTCTTGTTGTTGTTGTTCATGTGGTTCTTGTTGTTGTTGCTCTTGCAGTTCTTGTTCTTGTTGTCCTTGTTGTTCTTTCTGTTCTTGTTGTTGTTGTTGTTGTCCTTGCCGTTGTTGTTGTTCTTGCTGTTCTTGTTGTTCTTGTTGTTCTTGTTGCTCTTGTTGCTCTTGTTGATCTTGTTGTTCTTGTTGTTCTTGTCGTTCTTGTTGCTCTTGTTGCTTTTGTTGCTCTTGTTGCTCTTGTTGTTGTTGTTGTTGTTGATCTTGCTGTTCTTGTTCTTGTTGTTCTTGTTGTTCTTGTTGTTCTTGTTGTTCTTGTTGTTCTTGCTGGTCATGTTGATCTTGTTGTTCTTGCTGTTGTTGTTGTTGTTGTTGTTGTTGTCCTTGTTGTTCTTGTTGTTCTTGTTGTTCTTGTTGTTCTGGTAGTTCTTGTTGCTCTTGTTGTTCCTGTTGTTCTTGTTGTTTTAGTTGTTCTTGTTGTTCTTGTTGTTCCGGTTGTTCTTGTTGTTCTTGTTGTTATTGTTGTTCCTGTTGTTCTTGTTGTTCTAGTTGTTCTTGTTGTTCTTGTTGTTCCGGTTGTTCTTGTTGTTCTTGTTGTTATTGTTGTTCTTGTTGTTCTTGTTGTTCTTGTTGTTCTCGTTGTTCTTGTTGTTCTCGTTGTTCTCGTTGTTCTCGTTGTTCTCGTTGTTGTTCTTGTTGTTCTCGTTGTTCTCGTTGTTCTCGTTGTTCTCGTTGTTCTCGTTGTTCTCGTTGTTCTCGTTGTTCTTGTTGTTCTTGTTGTTCTTGTTGTTCTTGTTGTTCTTGTTGTTCTCGTTGTTCTCGTTGTTCTCGTTGTTCTCGTTGTTCTCGTTGTTCTCGTTGTTCTCGTTGTTCTTGTTGTTCTTGTTGTTCTTGTTGTTCTTGTTGTTCTTGTTGTTCTTGTTGTTCTTGTTGTTCTTGTTGTTCTTGTTGTTCTTGTTGTTCTTCTTGTTCTTGTTGGCCTTGTTCTTCTTGTTGTTCTATTTGTTTTTGTTGATCTTGTTGCTCTTGTTGTTCTTGTTGTTGTTCTTGTTGATCTTGTTGTTCTTGCTGTTCTTGTTGTTCTTGCTGTTCTTGTTGTTCTCGTTGTTCTCGTTGTTCTCGTTGTTCTCGTTGTTCTCGTTGTTCTCGTTGTTCTCGTTGTTCTCGTTGTTCTTGTTGTTCTTGTTGTTCTTGTTGTTCTTGTTGCTCTTGTTGCTCTTGTTGCTCTTGTTGATCTTGTTGCTCTTGTCGCACTTGTTGCTCTTGTTGCTCTTGTTGCTCTTTTTGCTCTTGTTGGGCTTGTTGTTCTTGTTTTTCTTGCTGTTCTTGTTGTTCTTGTTGTTCTTCTTGTTCTTGTTGGCCTTGTTCTTCTTGTTGTTCTATTTGTTTTTGTTGATCTTGTTGCTCTTGTTGTTCTTGTTGTTGTTCTTGTTGATCTTGTTGTTCTTGCTGTTCTTGTTGTTCTTGCTGTTCTTGTTGTTCTCGTTGTTCTCGTTGTTCTCGTTGTTCTCGTTGTTCTCGTTGTTCTCGTTGTTCTTGTTGTTCTTGTTGTTCTTGTTGTACTTGTTGCTCTTGTTGCTTTTGTTGCTCTTGTTGATCTTGTTGCTCTTGTCGCACTTGTTGCTCTTGTTGCTCTTGTTGCTCTTTTTGCTCTTGTTGGGCTTGTTGTTCTTGTTTTTCTTGTTGTTCTTGTTGTTCTTGTTGTTCTTGTTGTTCTTGTTGTTCTTGTTGTTGTTGTTCGTGTTGTTCTTGTTGTTCTTGTTGTTGTTGTTGTCCTTGTTCTTGTTGTTCTTGTTGTTGTTGTTGTTCTTGCTGTTCTTGTTCTTGTTTTTCTTGCTGTTCTTGCTGTTCTTGCTGTTCATGTTGTTATTGTTGTTGTTGTTGTTGTTGTCCTTGTTGTTCTTGTTGTTCTTGTTGTTCTTGTTGTTCTTGTTGTTGTTGTTATTCTTGCTGTTCTTGTTCTTGTTGTTCTTGTTGCTCTTGTTGTTGTTGTTCTACTTGTTCTTGTTGTTGTTGTTCTTGTTGTTCTTGTTGGTCTTGTTCTTCTTGTTGGGCTTGTTGTTCTTGTTGTTCTTGTTGTTGTTGTTCTTGTTGTTGTTGTTGATCTTGTTGTTGTTGTTGTTGCACTTGCTGTTCTTGTTGTTCTTGTTGTTGTTCTTGTTGTTGTTGTGCTTGTTGTTCTTGTTGTTCTTGTTGTTCTTGTTGTTCTTGTTGTTCTTGTTGTTCTTGCTGTTCTTGTTGTTCTTGCTGTTCTTGTTGTTCTTGTTGTTCTTGTTGCTCTTGTTGTTCTTGTTGTTCTTGTTGTTCCTGTTCTCGTTGTTGTTCTTGTTGTTCTTGTTGCTCTTGTTGTTCTTGTTGTTCTTGTTGTTCTTGTTGTTCTTGTTGTTCTGGTTGTTCTCGTTGTTCTTGTTGTTGTTGTTGTTCTTGTTGTTCTTGTTGTTCTTGTTGTTCTTGTTGTTCTTGTTGTTCTTGTTGTTCTTGTTGATCTTGTTGTTCTTGTTGTTCTTGTTGTTAATGTTGTTCTTGTTGTTCTTGTTGTTGTTGTTCTTGTTGTTCTTGCTGGTCATGTTGTTCTTGTTGTTCTTGTTGTTGTTGTTGTTGTTGTCCTTGTTGTTCTTGTTGTTCTTGTTGTTCTTGTTGTTCTTGTTGTTCTTGTTGTTCTTGTTGTTCTTGTTGTTGTTCTTGTTGTTCTTGTTGTTCCGGTTGTTCTTGTTGCTCTTGTTGTTCTTGTTGTTCTTGTTGTTCTTTTTGTTCTTGTTGTTGCTCTTGTTGTTCTTGTTGTTCTTGTTGTTGTTATTGTTGTTGTTGTTCTTGTTGTTCTTGTTGTTCTTGTTGTTCTCGTTGTTCTTGTTGTTCTTGTTGTTCTTGTTGTTCTTGTTGTTCTTGCTGTTGTTCTTGTTGTTGTTGTCCTTGTTGTTCTCGTTGTTGTTGTCCTTGTTGTTCTTGTTGATCTTGTTGTTCTTGTTGCTCTTGTTGCTCTTGTTGTTGCTCTTGCTGTTCTTGTTGTTCTTGTTGTTGTTATTGTTGTTGTTGTCCTTGTTGTTCTTGTTGTTCTTGTTGTTCTTGTTGTTCTTGCTGTTCTTGTTGTTCTTGTTGTTCATGTTGTTCTTGTTGTTCTTGTTGTTCTTGTTGTTCTTGTTGTTCTTGTTGTTCTTGTTGTTCTTGTTGTTCTTGTTGTTCTTGTTGTTCTTGTTGCTCTTGTTGCTTTTGTTGCTCTTGTTGCTGTTGTTGTTCTTGTTGCTCATGTTGTTGTTGTTCTTGTTGTTCTTGTTGTTCTTGTTGTTGCTCTTGCTGTTCTTGTTGTTCTTGTTGTTGTTATTGTTGTTGTTGTCCTTGTTGTTCTTGTTGTTCTCGTTGTTCTTGTTGTTCTTGCTGTTCTTGTTGTTCTTGTTGTTCATGTTGTTCTTGTTGTTCTTGTTGTTCTTGTTGTTCTTGTTGTTGCTCTTGTTGTTCTTGTTGTTCTTGTTGTTGTTCTTGTTGTTCTTGTTGTTCTTGTTGTTCTTGTTGTTCTTGTTGCTCTTGTTGTTCTTGTTGTTCTTGTTTTTCTTGTTGTTCATGTTGCTGTTGTTCTTGTTGATCTTGTTGTACTTGTTCTTGTTGTTCTTGTTGATCTTGTTGTACTTGTTCTTGTTGATCTTGTTGTACTTGTTCTTGTTGTTCTTGTTGATCTTGTTGTACTTGTTCTTGTTGTTCTTGTTGTTGTTGTCCTTGTTGTTCTCGTTGTTGTTGTCCTTGTTGTTCTTGTTGTTCTTGTTGTTCTTGCTGTTGTTCTTGTTGTTGTTGTCCTTGTTGTTCTTGTTGTTCTTGTTGTTCTTGTTGTTCTTGTTGCTTTTGCTGTTCATGTCGTTCTTGTTGTTCTTGTTGTTCTCGTTGTTCTTGTTGTTCTTGTTGTTCTTGTTGTTCTTGCTGTTGTTCTTGTTGTTGTTGTCCTTGTTGTTCTTGTTGTTCTTGTTGTTCTTGTTGTTCTTGTTGCTTTTGCTGTTCATGTTGTTCTTGTTGTTCTTCTTGTTGTTGTTCTAGTTGTCCTTGTTGTTGTTGTTGACCTTGTTGTTCTTGTTGTTGTTGTCCTTGTTGTTCTTGTTGTGCTTGTTGTTCTTGTTGATCTTGTTGTTCTTGTTGCTCTTGTTGCTCTTTTTGCTCTTGTTGGGCTTGTTGTTCTTGTTTTTCTTGTTGTTCTTGTTGTTCTTGTTGTTCTTGTTGTTCTTGTTGTTCTTGTTGTTGTTGTTCGTGTTGTTCTTGTTGTTCTTGTTGTTGTTGTTGTCCTTGTTCTTGTTGTTCTTGTTGTTGTTGTTGTTCTTGCTGTTCTTGTTCTTGTTTTTCTTGCTGTTCTTGCTGTTCTTGCTGTTCATGTTGTTATTGTTGTTGTTGTTGTTGTTGTCCTTGTTGTTCTTGTTGTTCTTGTTGTTCTTGTTGTTCTTGTTGTTGTTGTTATTCTTGCTGTTCTTGTTCTTGTTGTTCTTGTTGCTCTTGTTGTTGTTGTTCTACTTGTTCTTGTTGTTGTTGTTCTTGTTGTTCTTGTTGGTCTTGTTCTTCTTGTTGGGCTTGTTGTTCTTGTTGTTCTTGTTGTTGTTGTTCTTGTTGTTGTTGTTGATCTTGTTGTTGTTGTTGTTGCACTTGCTGTTCTTGTTGTTCTTGTTGTTGTTCTTGTTGTTGTTGTGCTTGTTGTTCTTGTTGTTCTTGTTGTTCTTGTTGTTCTTGTTGTTCTTGTTGTTCTTGCTGTTCTTGTTGTTCTTGCTGTTCTTGTTGTTCTTGTTGTTCTTGTTGCTCTTGTTGTTCTTGTTGTTCTTGTTGTTCCTGTTCTCGTTGTTGTTCTTGTTGTTCTTGTTGCTCTTGTTGTTCTTGTTGTTCTTGTTGTTCTTGTTGTTCTTGTTGTTCTGGTTGTTCTCGTTGTTCTTGTTGTTGTTGTTGTTCTTGTTGTTCTTGTTGTTCTTGTTGTTCTTGTTGTTCTTGTTGTTCTTGTTGTTCTTGTTGATCTTGTTGTTCTTGTTGTTCTTGTTGTTAATGTTGTTCTTGTTGTTCTTGTTGTTGTTGTTCTTGTTGTTCTTGCTGGTCATGTTGTTCTTGTTGTTCTTGTTGTTGTTGTTGTTGTTGTCCTTGTTGTTCTTGTTGTTCTTGTTGTTCTTGTTGTTCTTGTTGTTCTTGTTGTTCTTGTTGTTCTTGTTGTTGTTCTTGTTGTTCTTGTTGTTCCGGTTGTTCTTGTTGCTCTTGTTGTTCTTGTTGTTCTTGTTGTTCTTTTTGTTCTTGTTGTTGCTCTTGTTGTTCTTGTTGTTCTTGTTGTTGTTATTGTTGTTGTTGTTCTTGTTGTTCTTGTTGTTCTTGTTGTTCTCGTTGTTCTTGTTGTTCTTGTTGTTCTTGTTGTTCTTGTTGTTCTTGCTGTTGTTCTTGTTGTTGTTGTCCTTGTTGTTCTCGTTGTTGTTGTCCTTGTTGTTCTTGTTGATCTTGTTGTTCTTGTTGCTCTTGTTGCTCTTGTTGTTGCTCTTGCTGTTCTTGTTGTTCTTGTTGTTGTTATTGTTGTTGTTGTCCTTGTTGTTCTTGTTGTTCTTGTTGTTCTTGTTGTTCTTGCTGTTCTTGTTGTTCTTGTTGTTCATGTTGTTCTTGTTGTTCTTGTTGTTCTTGTTGTTCTTGTTGTTCTTGTTGTTCTTGTTGTTCTTGTTGTTCTTGTTGTTCTTGTTGTTCTTGTTGCTCTTGTTGCTTTTGTTGCTCTTGTTGCTGTTGTTGTTCTTGTTGCTCATGTTGTTGTTGTTCTTGTTGTTCTTGTTGTTCTTGTTGTTGCTCTTGCTGTTCTTGTTGTTCTTGTTGTTGTTATTGTTGTTGTTGTCCTTGTTGTTCTTGTTGTTCTCGTTGTTCTTGTTGTTCTTGCTGTTCTTGTTGTTCTTGTTGTTCATGTTGTTCTTGTTGTTCTTGTTGTTCTTGTTGTTCTTGTTGTTGCTCTTGTTGTTCTTGTTGTTCTTGTTGTTGTTCTTGTTGTTCTTGTTGTTCTTGTTGTTCTTGTTGTTCTTGTTGCTCTTGTTGTTCTTGTTGTTCTTGTTTTTCTTGTTGTTCATGTTGCTGTTGTTCTTGTTGATCTTGTTGTACTTGTTCTTGTTGTTCTTGTTGATCTTGTTGTACTTGTTCTTGTTGATCTTGTTGTACTTGTTCTTGTTGTTCTTGTTGATCTTGTTGTACTTGTTCTTGTTGTTCTTGTTGTTGTTGTCCTTGTTGTTCTCGTTGTTGTTGTCCTTGTTGTTCTTGTTGTTCTTGTTGTTCTTGCTGTTGTTCTTGTTGTTGTTGTCCTTGTTGTTCTTGTTGTTCTTGTTGTTCTTGTTGTTCTTGTTGCTTTTGCTGTTCATGTCGTTCTTGTTGTTCTTGTTGTTCTCGTTGTTCTTGTTGTTCTTGTTGTTCTTGTTGTTCTTGCTGTTGTTCTTGTTGTTGTTGTCCTTGTTGTTCTTGTTGTTCTTGTTGTTCTTGTTGTTCTTGTTGCTTTTGCTGTTCATGTTGTTCTTGTTGTTCTTCTTGTTGTTGTTCTAGTTGTCCTTGTTGTTGTTGTTGACCTTGTTGTTCTTGTTGTTGTTGTCCTTGTTGTTCTTGTTGTGCTTGTTGTTCTTGTTGATCTTGTTGTTCTTGTTGCTCTTGTTGCTCTTGTTGTTCTTGTTGCTCTTGTTGTTCTTGTTGTTGTTCTTGTTGTTCTTGTTTTTGTTGTTCTTGTTGTTGTTGTTCTTGTCGTTGTGGTTCTTGTTGTTCCTGTTGTTGTTGTTGTTCTTGTTGTTCTTGTTGTTGTTGTTCATGTGGTTCTTGTTGTTGTTGCTCTTGCTGTTCTTGTTCTTGTTGTCCTTGTTGTTCTTTCTGCTCTTGTTGTTCTTGTTGTTGTTGTTGTTCTTCTTGTTGTTCTTGTTGTTCTTCTTGTTGTTCTTGTTGTTCTTGTTGTTCTTCTTGTTGTTCTTGTTGTTCTTGTTGTTCTTGTTGTTCTTGTCGTTCTTGTCGTTCTTGTTGTTCTTGTTGTTCTTGTTGTTCTTGTTGTTCTTGTTGTTCTTGTTGTTCTTGTTGTTCTTGTTGTTCTTGTTGCTCTTGTTGTTCTTGTTGTTCTTGTTGTTCTTGTTGTTCTTGTTGTTCTTGTTGCTCTTGTTGTTCTTGTTGTTCTTGTTGTTCTTGTTGTTCTTGTTGTTCTTGTTGTTCTTGTTGTTCTTGTTGTTCTTGTTGTTCTTGTTGTTCTTGTTGTTCTTGTTGTTCTTGTTGTTCTTGTTGTTCTTGTTGTTCCGGTTGTTCTTGTTGTTCTTGTTCTTGTTGTTCTTGTTGTTCTTGCTGTTCATGTTGTCTTGTTGTACTTGTTGTTCTAGTTGTTCTTGTTGTTCTTGTTGTTCTTGCTGTTCTTGTTCTTGTTGTTCTTGTTGTTCTTGTTGTTCTTGTTGTTCTTGTTGTTCTTGTTGTTCTTGTTGTTCTTGTTGTTCTTGTTGTTCTTGCTGGTCATGTTGATCTTGTTGTTCTTGTTGTTGTTGTTGTTGTTGTTGTTGTCCTTGTTGTTCTTGTTGTTCTTGTTGTTCTTGTTGTTCTTGTTGTTCTTGTTGTTCTTGTTGTTCTGGTAGTTCTTGTTGCTCTTGTTGTTCTTGTTGTTCTTGTTGTTCTTGTTGTTCTTGTTGTTCTTGTTGTTCTTGTTGTTCTTGTTGTTCTTGTTGTTCTTGTTGTTCTCGTTATTCTCGTTGTTCTCGTTGTTCTTGTTGTTCTTGTTGTTCTTGGTGTTCTTGGTGTTCTTGTTGTTCTTGTTGTTGTTCTTGTTGTTGTTGTTGTTCTTGCTGTTCTTGTTCTTGTTGTTCTTGTTCTTGTTGTTCTTGTTGTTCTTGTTGTTCTCGTTGTTCTCGTTGTTCTCGTTGTTCTCGTTGTTCTCGTTGTTCTCGTTGTTCTCGTTGTTCTCGTTGTTCTCGTTGTTCTCGTTGTTCTCGTTGTCCTCGTTGTTCTCGTTGTTCTTGTTGTAATTGTTGTTGTTGTTGTTGTTGTTCTTGCTGTTCTTGCTGTTCTTGCTGTTCTTGTTGTTCTTGTTGTTCTTGTTGTTCTTGTTGTTCTCGTTGTTCTCGTTGTTCTCGTTGTTCTCGTTGTTCTCGTTGTTGTTCTCGTTGTTGTTCCCGTTGTTCTCGTTGTTCTCGTTGTTCTCGTTGTTCTCGTTGTTCTCGTTGTTCTCGTTGTTCTCGTTGTTCTTGTTGTTCTTGTTGTTCTTGTTGTTCTTGTTGCTCTCGTTGCTCTTGTTGCTCTTGTTGCTCTTGTTGCTCTTTTTGCTCTTGTTGGGCTTGTTGTTCTTGTTTTTCTTGTTGTTCTTGTTGTTCTTGTTGTTCTTGTTGTTCTTGTTGTTCTTGTTGTTCTTGTTGTTCTTGTTGTTCTTGTTGTTCTCGTTGTTCTCGTTGTTCTCGTTGTTCCCGTTGTTCTCGTTGTTCTCGTTGTTCTCGTTGTTCTCGTTGTTCTCGTTGTTCTCGTTGTTCTCGTTGTTCTCGTTGTAATTGTTGTTCTTGTTGTTCTTGTTGTTGTTGTTGTTGTTCTTGTTGTACTTGTTGTAGTTGTTGTTGTTGTCCTTGTTGTTGTTGTAGTTCTTGTTGTTCTTGTTGTTCTTGTTGTTCTTGTTGTTCTTGTTGTTCTTGTTGTTCTTGTTGTTCTTGTTGTTCTTGATGTCCTTGTTATTCTTGTTGCTCTTGTTGATCTTGTTGTTTTTGTTGATCTTGTTGTTCTTGTTGTTCTTGTTGATCTTGTTGATCTTGGTGTACTTGTTGTTCCTGTTGTTCTTGTTGTTCTTGGTGTTCTTGTTGTTCTTCTTGTTCTAGTTGTTGTTGTTGTTGTTGTTCTTGTTGTTGTTCTTGTTGTTCTTCTTGTTGTTCTTCTTGTTCTAGTTGTTGTTGTTGTTGTTCTTGCTGTTGTTCTTGTTGTTCTTCTTGTTGTTCTTCTTGTTCTTGTTGTTCTTCTTGTTGTTCTTGTTGTTCTTCTTGTTGTTCTTGTTGTTCTTGTTGTTCTTCTTGTTGTTCTTGTTGTTCTTGTTGTTCTTGTTGTACTTGTTGTTCATGTTGTTCTTGTTGTTCTTGTCGTTCTTGTTGTTCTTGTTGTTCTTGTTGTTCTTGTTGTTGTTCTTGCTGTTCTTGTTGTAGTTGTTGTTGTTGTAGTTCTTGTTGTTCTTGTTGTTCTTGTTGTTCTTGTTGTTCTTGTTGTCCTTGTTGTTCTTGTTGTTCTTGTTGTTCTTGTGGTTTTTGTTGATCTTGTTGTTCTTGTTGTTCTTGTTGTTGTTGTTGTTCTTGCTGTTCTTGTTGTAGTTGTTGTTGTTGTCCTTGTTGTTGTTGTAGTTCTTTGTGTTCTTGCTGTTCTTGTTGTTCTTGTTGTTCTGGTTGTTCTCGTTGTTCTCGTTGTTCTCGTTGTTCTCGTTGTTCTCGTTGTTCTCGTTGTTCTTGTTGTTCTTGTTGTTCTTGTTGTTCTTGGTGTTCTTGGTGTTCTTGTTGTTCTTCTTGTTCTAGTTGTTGTTGTTGTTGTTCTTGTTGTTGTTCTTGTTGTTCTTCTTGTTGTTCTTCTTGTTGTTCTTCTTGTTCTTGTTGTTCTTCTTGTTGTTCTTGTTGTTCTTCTTGTTGTTCTTGTTGTTCTTCTTGTTGTTCTTGTTGTTCTTGTTGTTCTTGTTGTTCTTGTTGTTCTTGTTGTTCTTGTTGTTCTTGTTGTTCTTGTTGTTCATGTTGTTCTTGTTGTTGTTCTTGTTGTTGTTCTAGTGGTCCTTGTTGTTGTTGTTCTGGTTGTTCTTGTTGTTCTTGTTGTTCCGGTTGTTCTTGTTGTTCTTGTTCTTGTTGTTCTTGTTGTTCTTGTTCTTGTTGTTCTTGTTGTTCTTGTTGTTCTTGTTGTTCTTGTTGTTCTTGTTGTTCTTGTTGTTCTTGCTGGTCATGTTGATCTTGTTGTTCTTGTTGTTGTTGTTGTTGTTGTTGTTGTCCTTGTTGTTCTTGTTGTTCTTGTTGTTCTCGTTGTTCTCGTTGTTCTCGTTGTTCTCGTTGTTGTTCTTGTTGTTCTCGTTGTTCTCGTTGTTCTCGTTGTTCTCGTTGTTCTCGTTGTTCTCGTTGTGCTCGTTGTTCTCGTTGTTCTCGTTGTTCTCGTTGTTGTTCTTGTTGTTCTCGTTGTTCTCGTTGTTCTCGTTGTTGTTCTTGTTGTTCTCGTTGTTCTCGTTGTTCTCGTTGTTCTCGTTGTTCTCGTTGTTCTCGTTGTTCTCGTTGTTCTCGTTGTTCTCGTTGTTCTCGTTGTTCTCGTTGTTCTCGTTGTTCTCGTTGTTCTCGTTGTTCTCGTTGTCCTCGTTGTTCTCGTTGTTCTTGTTGTTCTTGTTGTTCTTGTTGTTCTTGTTGTTCTTGTTGTTCTTGTTGATCTTGTTGTTCTTGTTGTTCTTGTTGTTCTTGTTGTTCTTGTTGTTCTTGTTGTTCTTGTTGCTCTTGTTGTTCTTGTTGTTCTTGTTGTTCTGGTTGTTCTTGTTGTTCTTGTTGTTCTTGTTGTTCTTGTTGTTCTTGTTGTTCTTGTTGATCTTGTTGTTCTTGTTGTTCTTGTTGTTCTCGTTGTTCTCGTTGTTCTCGTTGTTCTCGTTGTTCTCGTTGTTCTCGTTGTTCTCGTTGTTCTCGTTGTTCTCGTTGTTCTCGTTGTTCTTGTTGTTCTTGTTGTTCTTGTTGTTCTTGTTGTTCTTGTTGTTCTTGTTGTTCTTGTTGTTCTTGCTGTTCTTCTTGTTCTTGTTGGCCTTGTTCTTCTTGTTGTTCTATTTGTTTTTGTTGATCTTGTTGCTCTTGTTGTTCTTGTTGTTGTTCTTGTTGATCTTGTTGTTCTTGCTGTTCTTGTTGTTCTTGCTGTTCTCGTTGTTCTCGTTGTTCTCGTTGTTCTCGTTGTTCTCGTTGTTCTCGTTGTTCTCGTTGTTCTCGTTGTTCTCGTTGTTCTCGTTGTTGTTCTTGTTGTTCTCGTTGTTCTCGTTGTTCTCGTTGTTGTTCTTGTTGTTCTCGTTGTTCTCGTTGTTCTCGTTGTTCTCGTTGTTCTCGTTGTTCTCGTTGTTCTCGTTGTTCTCGTTGTTCTCGTTGTTCTCGTTGTTCCCGTTGTTCTCGTTGTTCTCGTTGTCCTCGTTGTTCTCGTTGTTCTTGTTGTAATTGTTGTTCTTGTTGTTGTTGTTGTTGTTGTTGTTGTTCTTGCTGTTCTTGCTGTTCTTGCTGTTCTTGTTGTTCTTGTTGTTCTTGTTGTTCTTGTTGTTCTCGTTGTTCTCGTTGTTCTCGTTGTTCTCGTTGTTCTCGTTGTTGTTCTCGTTGTTCTCGTTGTTCTCGTTGTTCTCGTTGTTCTCGTTGTTCTCGTTGTTCTCGTTGTTCTCGTTGTTCTCGTTGTTCTCGTTGTTCTCGTTGTTCTCGTTGTTCTCGTTGTTCTCGTTGTTCTCGTTGTTCTCGTTGTTCTCGTTGTTCTCGTTGTTCTTATTGTTCTTGTTGTTCTTGTTGCTCTTGTAGCTCTCGTCGTTGTTGTTCCCGTTGTTCTTGTTCTTGTTGTTCTTGTTGTTGTTGTTCCCGTTGTTCTTGTTCTTGTTGTTGTTGTTGTTCTTGTTGTCGTTGTTGTCGTTGTTGTCGTTGTTCTTCTTGTTGTTCTTGTTGTTCTTGTTGTTCTTGTTGTTCTTGTTGTTCTTGTTGTTCTTGTTGCTCTTGTTGTTCTTGTTGTTCTTGTTGTTTTTGCTGTTCATGTTGTTCTTGTTGTTCTTCTTGTTGTTGTTCTAGTTGTCCTTGTTGTTGTTGTTGTTGTTGTCCTTGTTATTCTTGTTGTGCTTGTTGTTCTTGTTGATCTTGTTGTTCTTGTTGCTCTTGTTGCTCTTGTTGTTCTTGTTGCTCTTGTTGTTCTTGTTGCTCTTGTTGTTCTTGTTGTTGTTCTTGTTGTTCTTGTTTTTGTTGTTCTTGTTGTTGTTGTTCTTGTCGTTGTGGTTCTTGTTGTTCCTGTTGTTGTTGTTGTTCTTGTTGTTCTTGTTGTTCTTGTTGTTGTTGTTCATGTGGTTCTTGTTGTTGTTGCTCTTGCTGTTCTTGTTCTTGTTGTCCTTGTTGTTCTTGCTGTTCTTGTTGTTGTTGTTGTTCTTGCGGTTTTTGCTGTTCATGTTGTTCTTGTTGTTCTTCTTCTTGTTGTTGTAGTTGTCCTTGTTGTTGTTGTTGTCCTTGTTGTTCTTGCTGTTGTTGTCCTTGTTGTTCTTGTTGTGCTTGTTGTTCTTGTTGATCTTGTTGTTCTTGTTGCTCTTGTTGCTCTTGTTGTTCTTGTTGCTCTTGTTGCTCTTGTTGTTCTTGTTGTTGTTCTTGTTGATCTTGTTGTTGTTCTTGTTGTTCTTGTTGTTCTTGTTGTTCTTGTTGTTCTTGTTGTTCTTGTTGATCTTGTTGTTCTTGTTGTTCTTGTTGTTCTTGTTGTTCTTGTTGTTCTTGTTGTTCTTGTTGCTCTTGTTGTTCTTGTTGTTCTTGTTGTTCTGGTTGTTCTTGTTGTTCTTGTTGTTCTTGTTGTTCTTGTTGTTCTTGTTGTTCTTGTTGTTCTTGTTGTTCTTGTTGATCTTGTTGTTCTTGTTGTTCTTGTTGTTCTTGTTGTTCTTGTTGTTCTTGTTGTTCTTGTTGTTCTTGTTGATCTAGTTGTTCTTGTTGTTCTTGTTGTTCTTGTTGTTCTTGTTGTTCTTGTTGTTCTTGTTGTTCTTGTTGATCTTGTTGTTCTTGTTGTTCTTGTTGTTCTTGTTGTTCTTGTTCTTCTTGTTGATCTAGTTGTTCTTGTTGTTCTTGTTGTTCTTGTTGTTCTTGTTGTTGTTGTTGATGTTGTCCTTGTTGTTCTTGTTGTTGTTGTTGTTCTTGTTGTTCTTGTTCTTGTTGTTCTTGTTGTTCCGGTTGTTCTTGTTGTTCTTGTTGTTCTAGTTGTTCTTGTTGCTCTTGTTGTTCTTCTTGTTCTTCTTGTTCTTCTTGTTCTTCTTGTTCTTGTTGTTCTTGCTGTTGTTCTTGTTGTTGTTATTGTTGTTGTTGTCCTTGTTGTTCTTGTTGTTCTTGTCGTTCTTGTTGTTCTTGTTGTTCTTGTTGTTCTTGTTGTTCTTGTTGTTCTTGTTGTTCTTGTTGTTCTTGTTGTTCTTGTTGTTCTTGTTGTTCTTGTTGTTCTTGTTGTTCTTGTTGTTCTTGTTGTTCTTGTTGTTTTTGCTGTTCATGTTGTTCTTGTTGTTCTTCTTGTTGTTGTTCTAGTTGTCCTTGTTGTTGTTGTTGTTGTCCTTGTTGTTCTTGTTGTTGTTGTCCTTGTTGTTCTTGTTGTTCTTGTTGTTCTTGTTGTTCTTGTTGATCTTGTTGTTCTTGTTGCTCTTGTTGCTCTTGTTGTTCTTGTTGCTCTTGTTGATCTTGTTGTTGTTCTTGTTGTTCTTGTTTTTGTTGTTCTTGTTGTTGTTGTTCTTGTCGTTGTGGTTCTTGTTGTTCCTGTTGTTGTTGTTGTTCTTGTTGTTCTTGTTGTTGTTGTTCATGTGGTTCTTGTTGTTGTTGCTCTTGCAGTTCTTGTTCTTGTTGTCCTTGTTGTTCTTTCTGTTCTTGTTGTTGTTGTTGTTGTCCTTGCCGTTGTTGTTGTTCTTGCTGTTCTTGTTGTTCTTGTTGTTCTTGTTGCTCTTGTTGCTCTTGTTGATCTTGTTGTTCTTGTTGTTCTTGTCGTTCTTGTTGCTCTTGTTGCTTTTGTTGTTCTTGTTGTTCTTGTTGTTCTTGTTGTTCTTGTTGTTCTTGTTGTTCTTGTTGTTCTTGTTGTTCTTGTTGTTCTTGTTGTTCTTGTTGTTCTTGTTGTTCTTGTTGTTCTTGTTGTTCTTGTTGTTCTTGTTGTTCTTGTTGTTCTTGTTGTTCTTGTTGTTCTTGTTGTTCTTGTTGTTCTTGTTGTTCTTGTTGTTCTTGTTGTTCTTGTTGTTCTTGCTGTTCTTGTTGTAGTTGTTGTTGTTGTAGTTCTTGTTCTTGTTGTTCTTGTTGTTCTTGTTGTTCTTGTTGTCCTTGTTGTTCTTGTTGCTCTTGTTGTTCTTGTGGTTTTTGTTGATCTTGTTGTTCTTGTTGTTCTTGTTGTTCTTGTTGTTCTTGTTGTTCTTGTTGTTCTTGTTGTTCTTGTTGTTCTCGTTGTTCTCGTTGTTGTTCTTGTTGTTCTCGTTGTTCTCGTTGTTCTTGTTGTAATTGTTGTTCTTGTTGTTCTTGTTGTTGTTGTTGTTGTTCTTGCTGTACTTGTTGTAGTTGTTGTTGATGTCCTTGTTGTTGTTGTAGTTCTTGTTGTTCTTGTTGTTCTTGTTGTTCTTGTTGTTCTTGTTGTTCTGGTTGTTCTTGTTGTTCGTGTTGTTCTTGTTGTCCTTGTTGTTCTTGTTGCTCTTGTTGATCTTGTTGATTTTGTTGATCTTGTTGTTCTTGTTGTTCTTGTTGATCTTGTTGATCTTGGTGTACTTGTTGTTCCTGTTGTTCTTGTTGTTCTTGGTGTTCTTGTTGTTCTTCTTGTTCTAGTTGTTGTTGTTGTTGTTCTTGTTGTTCTTCTTGTTCTTGTTGTTCTTGTTGTTCTTGTTGTTCTTGTTGTTCTTGTTGTTCTTGTTGTTCTTGTTGTTCTTGTTGTTCTTGTTGTTCTTGTTGTTCTTGTTGTTCTTGATGTTCTTGATGTTCTCGTTGTTCTCGTTGTTGTTCTCGTTGTTCTCGTTGTTCTCGTTGTTCTCGTTGTTCTCGTTGTTCTTGTTGTTCTTGTTGTTCTTGTTGTTCTTGTTGTTCTTGTTGTTCTCGTTGTTCTCGTTGTTCTCGTTGTTCCCGTTGATCTCGTTGTTCTCGTTGTTCTCGTTGTTCTCGTTGTTCTCGTTGTTCTCGTTGTTCTCGTTGTTCTCGTTGTAATTGTTGTTCTTGTTGTTCTTGTTGTTGTTGTTGTTGTTCTTGTTGTACTTGTTGTAGTTGTTGTTGTTGTCCTTGTTGTTGTTGTAGTTCTTGTTGTTCTTGTTGTTCTTGTTGTTCTTGTTGTTCTTGTTGTTCTTGTTGTTCTTGTTGTTCTTGTTGTTCTTGTTGTTCTTGTTGTCCTTGTTATTCTTGTTGCTCTTGTTGATCTTGTTGTTTTTGTTGATCTTGTTGTTCTTGTTGTTCTTGTTGATCTTGTTGATCTTGGTGTACTTGTTGTTCCTGTTGTTCTTGTTGTTCTTGGTGTTCTTGTTGTTCTTCTTGTTCTAGTTGTTGTTGTTGTTGTTGTTCTTGTTGTTGTTCTTGTTGTTCTTCTTGTTGTTCTTCTTGTTCTAGTTGTTGTTGTTGTTGTTCTTGCTGTTGTTCTTGTTGTTCTTCTTGTTGTTCTTCTTGTTCTTGTTGTTCTTCTTGTTGTTCTTGTTGTTCTTCTTGTTGTTCTTGTTGTTCTTGTTGTTCTTCTTGTTGTTCTTGTTGTTCTTGTTGTTCTTGTTGTTCTTGTTGTTCTTGTTGTTCTTGTTGTTCTTGTTGTTCTTGTTGTTCTTGTTGTTCTTGTTGTTCTTGTTGTTCTTGTTGTTCTTGATGTTCTTGATGTTCTCGTTGTTCTCGTTGTTGTTCTCGTTGTTCTCGTTGTTCTCGTTGTTCTCGTTGTTCTCGTTGTTCTCGTTGTTCTCGTTGTTCTCGTTGTTCTTGTTGTTCTTGTTGTTCTTGTTGTTCTTGTTGCTCTCGTTGCTCTTGTTGCTCTTGTTGCTCTTGTTGCTCTTTTTGCTCTTGTTGGGCTTGTTGTTCTTGTTTTTCTTGTTGTTCTTGTTGTTCTTGTTGTTCTTGTTGTTCTTGTTGTTCTTGTTGTTCTTGTTGTTCTTGTTGTTCTTGTTGTTCTCGTTGTTCTCGTTGTTCTCGTTGTTCCCGTTGTTCTCGTTGTTCTCGTTGTTCTCGTTGTTCTCGTTGTTCTCGTTGTTCTCGTTGTTCTCGTTGTAATTGTTGTTCTTGTTGTTCTTGTTGTTGTTGTTGTTGTTCTTGTTGTACTTGTTGTAGTTGTTGTTGTTGTCCTTGTTGTTGTTGTAGTTCTTGTTGTTCTTGTTGTTCTTGTTGTTCTTGTTGTTCTTGTTGTTCTTGTTGTTCTTGATGTCCTTGTTATTCTTGTTGCTCTTGTTGATCTTGTTGTTTTTGTTGATCTTGTTGTTCTTGTTGTTCTTGTTGATCTTGTTGATCTTGGTGTACTTGTTGTTCCTGTTGTTCTTGTTGTTCTTGGTGTTCTTGTTGTTCTTCTTGTTCTAGTTGTTGTTGTTGTTGTTGTTCTTGTTGTTGTTCTTGTTGTTCTTCTTGTTGTTCTTCTTGTTCTAGTTGTTGTTGTTGTTGTTCTTGCTGTTGTTCTTGTTGTTCTTCTTGTTGTTCTTCTTGTTCTTGTTGTTCTTCTTGTTGTTCTTGTTGTTCTTCTTGTTGTTCTTGTTGTTCTTGTTGTTCTTCTTGTTGTTCTTGTTGTTCTTGTTGTTCTTGTTGTACTTGTTGTTCATGTTGTTCTTGTTGTTCTTGTCGTTCTTGTTGTTCTTGTTGTTCTTGTTGTTCTTGTTGTTGTTCTTGCTGTTCTTGTTGTAGTTGTTGTTGTTGTAGTTCTTGTTGTTCTTGTTGTTCTTGTTGTTCTTGTTGTTCTTGTTGTCCTTGTTGTTCTTGTTGTTCTTGTTGTTCTTGTGGTTTTTGTTGATCTTGTTGTTCTTGTTGTTCTTGTTGTTGTTGTTGTTCTTGCTGTTCTTGTTGTAGTTGTTGTTGTTGTCCTTGTTGTTGTTGTAGTTCTTTGTGTTCTTGCTGTTCTTGTTGTTCTTGTTGTTCTGGTTGTTCTCGTTGTTCTCGTTGTTCTCGTTGTTCTCGTTGTTCTCGTTGTTCTCGTTGTTCTTGTTGTTCTTGTTGTTCTTGTTGTTCTTGGTGTTCTTGGTGTTCTTGTTGTTCTTCTTGTTCTAGTTGTTGTTGTTGTTGTTCTTGTTGTTGTTCTTGTTGTTCTTCTTGTTGTTCTTCTTGTTGTTCTTCTTGTTCTTGTTGTTCTTCTTGTTGTTCTTGTTGTTCTTCTTGTTGTTCTTGTTGTTCTTCTTGTTGTTCTTGTTGTTCTTGTTGTTCTTGTTGTTCTTGTTGTTCTTGTTGTTCTTGTTGTTCTTGTTGTTCTTGTTGTTCATGTTGTTCTTGTTGTTGTTCTTGTTGTTGTTCTAGTGGTCCTTGTTGTTGTTGTTCTGGTTGTTCTTGTTGTTCTTGTTGTTCCGGTTGTTCTTGTTGTTCTTGTTCTTGTTGTTCTTGTTGTTCTTGTTCTTGTTGTTCTTGTTGTTCTTGTTGTTCTTGTTGTTCTTGTTGTTCTTGTTGTTCTTGTTGTTCTTGCTGGTCATGTTGATCTTGTTGTTCTTGTTGTTGTTGTTGTTGTTGTTGTTGTCCTTGTTGTTCTTGTTGTTCTTGTTGTTCTCGTTGTTCTCGTTGTTCTCGTTGTTCTCGTTGTTGTTCTTGTTGTTCTCGTTGTTCTCGTTGTTCTCGTTGTTCTCGTTGTTCTCGTTGTTCTCGTTGTGCTCGTTGTTCTCGTTGTTCTCGTTGTTCTCGTTGTTGTTCTTGTTGTTCTCGTTGTTCTCGTTGTTCTCGTTGTTGTTCTTGTTGTTCTCGTTGTTCTCGTTGTTCTCGTTGTTCTCGTTGTTCTCGTTGTTCTCGTTGTTCTCGTTGTTCTCGTTGTTCTCGTTGTTCTCGTTGTTCTCGTTGTTCTCGTTGTTCTCGTTGTTCTCGTTGTTCTCGTTGTCCTCGTTGTTCTCGTTGTTCTTGTTGTAATTGTTGTTCTTGTTGTTGTTGTTGTTGTTGTTGTTCTTGCTGTTCTTGCTGTTCTTGCTGTTCTTGTTGTTCTTGTTGTTCTTGTTGTTCTTGTTGTTCTCGTTGTTCTCGTTGTTCTCGTTGTTCTCGTTGTTGTTCTCGTTGTTCTCGTTGTTCTCGTTGTTCTCGTTGTTCTCGTTGTTCTCGTTGTTCTCGTTGTTCTCGTTGTTCTCGTTGTTCTCGTTGTTCTCGTTGTTCTCGTTGTTCTCGTTGTTCTCGTTGTTCTCGTTGTTCTCGTTGTTCTCGTTGTTCTCGTTGTTCTCGTTGTTCTCGTTGTTCTTGTTGTTCTTGTTGTTCTTGTTGTTCTTGTTGTTCTTGTTGTTCTTGTTGTTCTTGTTGTTCTTGCTGTTCTTCTTGTTCTTGTTGGCCTTGTTCTTCTTGTTGTTCTATTTGTTTTTGTTGATCTTGTTGCTCTTGTTGTTCTTGTTGTTGTTCTTGTTGATCTTGTTGTTCTTGCTGTTCTTGTTGTTCTTGCTGTTCTCGTTGTTCTCGTTGTTCTCGTTGTTCTCGTTGTTCTCGTTGTTCTCGTTGTTCTCGTTGTTCTCGTTGTTCTCGTTGTTCTCGTTGTTGTTCTTGTTGTTCTCGTTGTTCTCGTTGTTCTCGTTGTTGTTCTTGTTGTTCTCGTTGTTCTCGTTGTTCTCGTTGTTCTCGTTGTTCTCGTTGTTCTCGTTGTTCTCGTTGTTCTCGTTGTTCTCGTTGTTCTCGTTGTTCTCGTTGTTCCCGTTGTTCTCGTTGTTCTCGTTGTCCTCGTTGTTCTCGTTGTTCTTGTTGTAATTGTTGTTCTTGTTGTTGTTGTTGTTGTTGTTGTTGTTCTTGCTGTTCTTGCTGTTCTTGCTGTTCTTGTTGTTCTTGTTGTTCTTGTTGTTCTTGTTGTTCTCGTTGTTCTCGTTGTTCTCGTTGTTCTCGTTGTTCTCGTTGTTGTTCTCGTTGTTCTCGTTGTTCTCGTTGTTCTCGTTGTTCTCGTTGTTCTCGTTGTTCTCGTTGTTCTCGTTGTTCTCGTTGTTCTCGTTGTTCTCGTTGTTCTCGTTGTTCTCGTTGTTCTCGTTGTTCTCGTTGTTCTCGTTGTTCTCGTTGTTCTTATTGTTCTTGTTGTTCTTGTTGCTCTTGTAGCTCTCGTCGTTGTTGTTCCCGTTGTTCTTGTTCTTGTTGTTCTTGTTGTTGTTGTTCCCGTTGTTCTTGTTCTTGTTGTTGTTGTTGTTCTTGTTGTCGTTGTTGTCGTTGTTGTCGTTGTTCTTCTTGTTGTTCTTGTTGTTCTTGTTGTTCTTGTTGTTCTTGTTGTTCTTGTTGTTCTTGTTGCTCTTGTTGTTCTTGTTGTTCTTGTTGTTTTTGCTGTTCATGTTGTTCTTGTTGTTCTTCTTGTTGTTGTTCTAGTTGTCCTTGTTGTTGTTGTTGTTGTTGTCCTTGTTATTCTTGTTGTGCTTGTTGTTCTTGTTGATCTTGTTGTTCTTGTTGCTCTTGTTGCTCTTGTTGTTCTTGTTGCTCTTGTTGTTCTTGTTGCTCTTGTTGTTCTTGTTGTTGTTCTTGTTGTTCTTGTTTTTGTTGTTCTTGTTGTTGTTGTTCTTGTCGTTGTGGTTCTTGTTGTTCCTGTTGTTGTTGTTGTTCTTGTTGTTCTTGTTGTTCTTGTTGTTGTTGTTCATGTGGTTCTTGTTGTTGTTGCTCTTGCTGTTCTTGTTCTTGTTGTCCTTGTTGTTCTTGCTGTTCTTGTTGTTGTTGTTGTTCTTGCGGTTTTTGCTGTTCATGTTGTTCTTGTTGTTCTTCTTCTTGTTGTTGTAGTTGTCCTTGTTGTTGTTGTTGTCCTTGTTGTTCTTGCTGTTGTTGTCCTTGTTGTTCTTGTTGTGCTTGTTGTTCTTGTTGATCTTGTTGTTCTTGTTGCTCTTGTTGCTCTTGTTGTTCTTGTTGCTCTTGTTGCTCTTGTTGTTCTTGTTGTTGTTCTTGTTGATCTTGTTGTTGTTCTTGTTGTTCTTGTTGTTCTTGTTGTTCTTGTTGTTCTTGTTGTTCTTGTTGATCTTGTTGTTCTTGTTGTTCTTGTTGTTCTTGTTGTTCTTGTTGTTCTTGTTGTTCTTGTTGCTCTTGTTGTTCTTGTTGTTCTTGTTGTTCTGGTTGTTCTTGTTGTTCTTGTTGTTCTTGTTGTTCTTGTTGTTCTTGTTGTTCTTGTTGTTCTTGTTGTTCTTGTTGATCTTGTTGTTCTTGTTGTTCTTGTTGTTCTTGTTGTTCTTGTTGTTCTTGTTGTTCTTGTTGTTCTTGTTGATCTAGTTGTTCTTGTTGTTCTTGTTGTTCTTGTTGTTCTTGTTGTTCTTGTTGTTCTTGTTGTTCTTGTTGATCTTGTTGTTCTTGTTGTTCTTGTTGTTCTTGTTGTTCTTGTTCTTCTTGTTGATCTAGTTGTTCTTGTTGTTCTTGTTGTTCTTGTTGTTCTTGTTGTTGTTGTTGATGTTGTCCTTGTTGTTCTTGTTGTTGTTGTTGTTCTTGTTGTTCTTGTTCTTGTTGTTCTTGTTGTTCCGGTTGTTCTTGTTGTTCTTGTTGTTCTAGTTGTTCTTGTTGCTCTTGTTGTTCTTCTTGTTCTTCTTGTTCTTCTTGTTCTTCTTGTTCTTGTTGTTCTTGCTGTTGTTCTTGTTGTTGTTATTGTTGTTGTTGTCCTTGTTGTTCTTGTTGTTCTTGTCGTTCTTGTTGTTCTTGTTGTTCTTGTTGTTCTTGTTGTTCTTGTTGTTCTTGTTGTTCTTGTTGTTCTTGTTGTTCTTGTTGTTCTTGTTGTTCTTGTTGTTCTTGTTGTTCTTGTTGTTCTTGTTGTTCTTGTTGTTTTTGCTGTTCATGTTGTTCTTGTTGTTCTTCTTGTTGTTGTTCTAGTTGTCCTTGTTGTTGTTGTTGTTGTCCTTGTTGTTCTTGTTGTTGTTGTCCTTGTTGTTCTTGTTGTTCTTGTTGTTCTTGTTGTTCTTGTTGATCTTGTTGTTCTTGTTGCTCTTGTTGCTCTTGTTGTTCTTGTTGCTCTTGTTGATCTTGTTGTTGTTCTTGTTGTTCTTGTTTTTGTTGTTCTTGTTGTTGTTGTTCTTGTCGTTGTGGTTCTTGTTGTTCCTGTTGTTGTTGTTGTTCTTGTTGTTCTTGTTGTTGTTGTTCATGTGGTTCTTGTTGTTGTTGCTCTTGCAGTTCTTGTTCTTGTTGTCCTTGTTGTTCTTTCTGTTCTTGTTGTTGTTGTTGTTGTCCTTGCCGTTGTTGTTGTTCTTGCTGTTCTTGTTGTTCTTGTTGTTCTTGTTGCTCTTGTTGCTCTTGTTGATCTTGTTGTTCTTGTTGTTCTTGTCGTTCTTGTTGCTCTTGTTGCTTTTGTTGTTCTTGTTGTTCTTGTTGTTCTTGTTGTTCTTGTTGTTCTTGTTGTTCTTGTTGTTCTTGTTGTTCTTGTTGTTCTTGTTGTTCTTGTTGTTCTTGTTGTTCTTGTTGTTCTTGTTGTTCTTGTTGTTCTTGTTGTTCTTGTTGTTCTTGATGTTCTTGTTGTTCTTGTTGTTCTTGTTGTTCTTGTTGTTCTTGTTGTTCTTGTTGTTCTTGTTGTTCTTGCTGTTCTTGTTGTAGTTGTTGTTGTTGTAGTTCTTGTTCTTGTTGTTCTTGTTGTTCTTGTTGTTCTTGTTGTCCTTGTTGTTCTTGTTGCTCTTGTTGTTCTTGTGGTTTTTGTTGATCTTGTTGTTCTTGTTGTTCTTGTTGTTCTTGTTGTTCTTGTTGTTCTTGTTGTTCTTGTTGTTCTTGTTGTTCTCGTTGTTCTCGTTGTTGTTCTTGTTGTTCTCGTTGTTCTCGTTGTTCTTGTTGTAATTGTTGTTCTTGTTGTTCTTGTTGTTGTTGTTGTTGTTCTTGCTGTACTTGTTGTAGTTGTTGTTGATGTCCTTGTTGTTGTTGTAGTTCTTGTTGTTCTTGTTGTTCTTGTTGTTCTTGTTGTTCTTGTTGTTCTGGTTGTTCTTGTTGTTCGTGTTGTTCTTGTTGTCCTTGTTGTTCTTGTTGCTCTTGTTGATCTTGTTGATTTTGTTGATTTTGTTGTTCTTGTTGTTCTTGTTGATCTTGTTGATCTTGGTGTACTTGTTGTTCCTGTTGTTCTTGTTGTTCTTGGTGTTCTTGTTGTTCTTCTTGTTCTAGTTGTTGTTGTTGTTGTTCTTGTTGTTCTTCTTGTTCTTGTTGTTCTTGTTGTTCTTGTTGTTCTTGTTGTTCTTGTTGTTCTTGTTGTTCTTGTTGTTCTTGTTGTTCTTGTTGTTCTTGTTGTTCTTGTTGTTCTTGATGTTCTTGATGTTCTCGTTGTTCTCGTTGTTGTTCTCGTTGTTCTCGTTGTTCTCGTTGTTCTCGTTGTTCTCGTTGTTCTTGTTGTTCTTGTTGTTCTTGTTGTTCTTGTTGTTCTTGTTGTTCTCGTTGTTCTCGTTGTTCTCGTTGTTCCCGTTGATCTCGTTGTTCTCGTTGTTCTCGTTGTTCTCGTTGTTCTCGTTGTTCTCGTTGTTCTCGTTGTTCTCGTTGTAATTGTTGTTCTTGTTGTTCTTGTTGTTGTTGTTGTTGTTCTTGTTGTACTTGTTGTAGTTGTTGTTGTTGTCCTTGTTGTTGTTGTAGTTCTTGTTGTTCTTGTTGTTCTTGTTGTTCTTGTTGTTCTTGTTGTTCTTGTTGTTCTTGTTGTTCTTGTTGTTCTTGTTGTTCTTGTTGTCCTTGTTATTCTTGTTGCTCTTGTTGATCTTGTTGTTTTTGTTGATCTTGTTGTTCTTGTTGTTCTTGTTGATCTTGTTGATCTTGGTGTACTTGTTGTTCCTGTTGTTCTTGTTGTTCTTGGTGTTCTTGTTGTTCTTCTTGTTCTAGTTGTTGTTGTTGTTGTTGTTCTTGTTGTTGTTCTTGTTGTTCTTCTTGTTGTTCTTCTTGTTCTAGTTGTTGTTGTTGTTGTTCTTGCTGTTGTTCTTGTTGTTCTTCTTGTTGTTCTTCTTGTTCTTGTTGTTCTTCTTGTTGTTCTTGTTGTTCTTCTTGTTGTTCTTGTTGTTCTTGTTGTTCTTCTTGTTGTTCTTGTTGTTCTTGTTGTTCTTGTTGTACTTGTTGTTCATGTTGTTCTTGTTGTTCTTGTCGTTCTTGTTGTTCTTGTTGTTCTTGTTGTTCTTGTTGTTGTTCTTGCTGTTCTTGTTGTAGTTGTTGTTGTTGTAGTTCTTGTTGTTCTTGTTGTTCTTGTTGTTCTTGTTGTTCTTGTTGTTCTTGTTGTCCTTGTTGTTCTTGTTGTTCTTGTTGTTCTTGTGGTTTTTGTTGATCTTGTTGTTCTTGTTGTTCTTGTTGTTGTTGTTGTTCTTGCTGTTCTTGTTGTAGTTGTTGTTGTTGTCCTTGTTGTTGTTGTAGTTCTTTGTGTTCTTGCTGTTCTTGTTGTTCTTGTTGTTCTGGTTGTTCTCGTTGTTCTCGTTGTTCTCGTTGTTCTCGTTGTTCTTGTTGTTCTTGTTGTTCTTGTTGTTCTTGGTGTTCTTGTTGTTCTTGTTGTTCTTGTTGATCTAGTTGTTGTTCTTGTTGTTGTTCTTGTTGTTCTTGTTGTTCTTGTTGTTCTTGTTGTTCTTGTTGTTCTTGTTGTTCTTGTTGATCTTGTTGTTCTTGTTGTTCTTGTTGTTCTTGTTGTTCTTGTTGTTCTTGTTGATCTAGTTGTTCTTGTTGTTCTTGTTGTTCTTGTTGTTCTTGTTGTTGTTGTTGATGTTGTCCTTGTTGTTCTTGTTGTTGTTGTTGTTCTTGTAGTTCTTGTTCTTGTTGTTCTTGTTGTTCCGGTTGTTCTTGTTGTTCTTGTTGTTCTAGTTGTTCTTGTTGCTCTTGTTGTTCTTCTTGTTCTTCTTGTTCTTCTTGTTCTTCTTGTTCTTGTTGTTCTTGCTGTTGTTCTTGTTGTTGTTATTGTTGTTGTTGTCCTTGTTGTTCTTGTTGTTCTTGTCGTTCTTGTTGTTCTTGTTGTTCTTGTTGTTCTTGTTGTTCTTGTTGTTCTTGTTGTTCTTGTTGTTCTTGTTGTTCTTGTTGTTCTTGTTGTTCTTGTTGTTCTTGTTGTTCTTGTTGTTCTTGTTGTTCTTGTTGTTTTTGCTGTTCATGTTGTTCTTGTTGTTCTTCTTGTTGTTGTTCTAGTTGTCCTTGTTGTTGTTGTTGTTGTCCTTGTTGTTCTTGTTGTTGTTGTCCTTGTTGTTCTTGTTGTTCTTGTTGTTCTTGTTGTTCTTGTTGATCTTGTTGTTCTTGTTGCTCTTGTTGCTCTTGTTGTTCTTGTTGCTCTTGTTGATCTTGTTGTTGTTCTTGTTGTTCTTGTTTTTGTTGTTCTTGTTGTTGTTGTTCTTGTCGTTGTGGTTCTTGTTGTTCCTGTTGTTGTTGTTGTTCTTGTTGTTCTTGTTGTTGTTGTTCATGTGGTTCTTGTTGTTGTTGCTCTTGCAGTTCTTGTTCTTGTTGTCCTTGTTGTTCTTTCTGTTCTTGTTGTTGTTGTTGTTGTTGTCCTTGCCGTTGTTGTTGTTCTTGCTGTTCTTGTTGTTCTTGTTGTTCTTGTTGCTCTTGTTGCTCTTGTTGCTCTTGTTGATCTTGTTGTTCTTGTTGTTCTTGTCGTTCTTGTTGCTCTTGTTGCTTTTGTTGTTCTTGTTGTTCTTGTTGTTCTTGTTGTTCTTGTTGTTCTTGTTGTTCTTGTTGTTCTTGTTGTTCTTGTTGTTCTTGTTGTTCTTGTTGTTCTTGTTGTTCTTGTTGTTCTTGTTGTTCTTGTTGTTCTTGTTGTTCTTGTTGTTCTTGTTGTTCTTGTTGTTCTTGTTGTTCTTGCTGTTCTTGTTGTAGTTGTTGTTGTTGTAGTTCTTGTTCTTGTTGTTCTTGTTGTTCTTGTTGTTCTTGTTGTCCTTGTTGCTCTTGTTGTTCTTGTGGTTTTTGTTGATCTTGTTGTTCTTGTTGTTCTTGTTGTTCTTGTTGTTCTTGTTGTTCTTGTTGTTCTTGTTGTTCTCGTTGTTCTCGTTGTTGTTCTTGTTGTTCTCGTTGTTCTCGTTGTTCTCGTTGTTCTCGTTGTTCCCGTTGTTCTCGTTGTTCTCGTTGTTCTCGTTGTTCTCGTTGTTCTCGTTGTTCTCGTTGTTCTCGTTGTTCTCGTTGTTCTCGTTGTTCTCGTTGTTCTTGTTGTAATTGTTGTTCTTGTTGTTCTTGTTGTTGTTGTTGTTGTTCTTGCTGTACTTGTTGTAGTTGTTGTTGATGTCCTTGTTGTTGTTGTAGTTCTTGTTGTTCTTGTTGTTCTTGTTGTTCTTGTTGTTCTTGTTGTTCTGGTTGTTCTTGTTGTTCGTGTTGTTCTTGTTGTCCTTCTTGTTCTTGTTGCTCTTGTTGATCTTGTTGTTTTTGTTGATCTTGTTGTTCTTGTTGTTCTTGTTGATCTTGTTGATCTTGGTGTACTTGTTGTTCCTGTTGTTCTTGTTGTTCTTGGTGTTCTTGTTGTTCTTCTTGTTCTAGTTGTTGTTGTTGTTGTTCTTGTTGTTCTTCTTGTTGTTCTTCTTGTTCTTGTTGTTCTTCTTGTTGTTCTTGTTGTTCTTGTTGTTCTTGTCGTTCTTGTTGTTCTTGTTGTTCTTGTTGTTCTTGTTGTTCTTGTTGTTCTTGTTGTTCTTGTTGTTCTTGTTGTTCTTGATGTTCTTGATGTTCTCGTTGTTCTCGTTGTTGTTCTCGTTGTTCTCGTTGTTCTCGTTGTTCTCGTTGTTCTCGTTGTTCTCGTTGTTCTTGTTGTTCTTGTTGTTCTTGTTGTTCTTGGTGTTCTCGTTGTTCTTGTTGTTCTTGTTGTTCTTGTTTTTTTTTGTTGTTTTTGTTGTTCATGTTGTTCTTGTTGTTGTTCTTGTTGTTGTTCTAGTGGTCCTTGTTGTTGTTGTTCTGGTTGTTCTTGTTGTTCTTGTTGTTCCGGTTGTACTTGTTGTTCTTGTTCTTGTTGTTCTTGTTGTTCTTGCTGTTCATGTTGTCTTGTTGTACTTGTTGTTCTAGTTGTTCTTGTTGTTCTTGTTGTTCTTGTTGTTCTTGTTGTTCTTGTTGTTCTTGCTGGTCATGTTGATCTTGTTGTTCTTGTTGTTGTTGTTGTTGTTGTTGTTGTCCTTGTTGTTCTTGTTGTTCTTGTTGTTCTTGTTGTTCTTGTTGTTCTTGTTGTTCTGGTAGTTCTTGTTGCTCTTGTTGTTCTTGTTGTTCTTGTTGTTCTTGTTGTTCTTGTTGTTCTTGTTGTTCTTGTTGTTCTTGTTGTTCTTGTTGTTCTTGTTGTTCTTGTTGTTCTCGTTATTCTCGTTGTTCTCGTTGTTCTTGTTGTTCTTGTTGTTCTTGGTGTTCTTGGTGTTCTTGTTGTTCTTGTTGTTGTTCTTGTTGTTGTTGTTGTTCTTGCTGTTCTTGTTCTTGTTGTTCTTGTTGTTCTTGTTGTTCTCGTTGTTCTCGTTGTTCTCGTTGTTCTCGTTGTTCTCGTTGTTCTCGTTGTTCTCGTTGTTCTCGTTGTTCTCGTTGTTCTCGTTGTTCTCGTTGTCCTCGTTGTTCTCGTTGTTCTTGTTGTAATTGTTGTTCTTGTTGTTGTTGTTGTTGTTGTTCTTGCTGTTCTTGCTGTTCTTGCTGTTCTTGTTGTTCTTGTTGTTCTTGTTGTTCTTGTTGTTCTCGTTGTTCTCGTTGTTCTCGTTGTTCTCGTTGTTCTCGTTGTTGTCCTCGTTGTTGTTCTCGTTGCTCTCGTTGTTCTCGTTGTTCTCGTTGTTCTCGTTGTTCTCGTTGTTCTCGTTGTTCTCGTTGTTCTTGTTGTTCTTGTTGTTCTTGTTGTTCTTGTTGCTCTTGTTGCTCTTGTTGCTCTTGTTGCTCTTGTTGCTCTTTTTGCTCTTGTTGGGCTTGTTGTTCTTGTTTTTCTTGTTGTTCTTGTTGTTCTTGTTGTTCTTGTTGTTCTTGTTGTTCTTGTTGTTCTTGTTGTTCTTGTTGTTCTTGTTGTTCTCGTTGTTCTCGTTGTTCTCGTTGTTCCCGTTGTTCTCGTTGTTCTCGTTGTTCTCGTTGTTCTCGTTGTTCTCGTTGTTCTCGTTGTTCTCGTTGTAATTGTTGTTCTTGTTGTTCTTGTTGTTGTTGTTGTTGTTCTTGTTGTACTTGTTGTAGTTGTTGTTGTTGTCCTTGTTGTTGTTGTAGTTCTTGTTGTTCTTGTTGTTCTTGTTGTTCTTGTTATTCTTGTTGTTCTTGTTGTTCTTGTTGTTCTTGTTGTTCTTGTTGTCCTTGTTATTCTTGTTGCTCTTGTTGATCTTGTTGTTTTTGTTGATCTTGTTGTTCTTGTTGTTCTTGTTGATCTTGTTGATCTTGGTGTACTTGTTGTTCCTGTTGTTCTTGTTGTTCTTGGTGTTCTTGTTGTTGTTCTTGTTCTAGTTGTTGTTGTTGTTGTTGTTCTTGTTGTTGTTCTTGTTGTTCTTCTTGTTGTTCTTCTTGTTCTAGTTGTTGTTGTTGTTGTTCTTGCTGTTGTTCTTGTTGTTCTTCTTGTTGTTCTTCTTGTTCTTGTTGTTCTTCTTGTTGTTCTTGTTGTTCTTCTTGTTGTTCTTGTTGTTCTTGTTGTTCTTCTTGTTGTTCTTGTTGTTCTTGTTGTTCTTGTTGTACTTGTTGTTCATGTTGTTCTTGTTGTTCTTGTCGTTCTTGTTGTTCTTGTTGTTCTTGTTGTTCTTGTTGTTGTTCTTGCTGTTCTTGTTGTAGTTGTTGTTGTTGTAGTTCTTGTTGTTCTTGTTGTTCTTGTTGTTCTTGTTGTTCTTGTTGTTCTTGTTGTCCTTGTTGTTCTTGTTGTTCTTGTTGTTCTTGTGGTTTTTGTTGATCTTGTTGTTCTTGTTGTTCTTGTTGTTGTTGTTGTTCTTGCTGTTCTTGTTGTAGTTGTTGTTGTTGTCCTTGTTGTTGTTGTAGTTCTTTGTGTTCTTGCTGTTCTTGTTGTTCTTGTTGTTCTGGTTGTTCTCGTTGTTCTCGTTGTTCTCGTTGTTCTCGTTGTTCTTGTTGTTCTTGTTGTTCTTGTTGTTCTTGGTGTTCTTGGTGTTCTTGTTGTTCTTCTTGTTCTAGTTGTTGTTGTTGTTGTTCTTGTTGTTGTTCTTGTTGTTCTTCTTGTTGTTCTTCTTGTTGTTCTTCTTGTTCTTGTTGTTCTTCTTGTTGTTCTTGTTGTTCTTCTTGTTGTTCTTGTTGTTCTTCTTGTTGTTCTTGTTGTTCTTGTTGTTCTTGTTGTTCTTGTTGTTCTTGTTGTTCTTGTTGTTCTTGTTGTTCTTGTTGTTCATGTTGTTCTTGTTGTTGTTCTTGTTGTTGTTCTAGTGGTCCTTGTTGTTGTTGTTCTGGTTGTTCTTGTTGTTCTTGTTGTTCCGGTTGTTCTTGTTGTTCTTGTTCTTGTTGTTCTTGTTGTTCTTGTTCTTGTTGTTCTTGTTGTTCTTGTTGTTCTTGTTGTTCTTGTTGTTCTTGTTGTTCTTGTTGTTCTTGCTGGTCATGTTGATCTTGTTGTTCTTGTTGTTGTTGTTGTTGTTGTTGTTGTTGTCCTTGTTGTTCTTGTTGTTCTTGTTGTTCTCGTTGTTCTCGTTGTTCTCGTTGTTCTCGTTGTTGTTCTTGTTGTTCTCGTTGTTCTCGTTGTTCTCGTTGTTCTCGTTGTTCTCGTTGTTCTCGTTGTGCTCGTTGTTCTCGTTGTTCTCGTTGTTCTCGTTGTTGTTCTTGTTGTTCTCGTTGTTCTCGTTGTTCTCGTTGTTGTTCTTGTTGTTCTCGTTGTTCTCGTTGTTCTCGTTGTTCTCGTTGTTCTCGTTGTTCTCGTTGTTCTCGTTGTTCTCGTTGTTCTCGTTGTTCTCGTTGTTCTCGTTGTTCTCGTTGTTCTCGTTGTTCTCGTTGTCCTCGTTGTTCTCGTTGTTCTTGTTGTAATTGTTGTTCTTGTTGTTGTTGTTGTTGTTGTTGTTCTTGCTGTTCTTGCTGTTCTTGCTGTTCTTGTTGTTCTTGTTGTTCTTGTTGTTCTTGTTGTTCTCGTTGTTCTCGTTGTTCTCGTTGTTCTCGTTGTTGTTCTCGTTGTTCTCGTTGTTCTCGTTGTTCTCGTTGTTCTCGTTGTTCTCGTTGTTCTCGTTGTTCTCGTTGTTCTCGTTGTTCTCGTTGTTCTCGTTGTTCTCGTTGTTCTCGTTGTTCTCGTTGTTCTCGTTGTTCTCGTTGTTCTCGTTGTTCTCGTTGTTCTCGTTGTTCTCGTTGTTCTTGTTGTTCTTGTTGTTCTTGTTGTTCTTGTTGTTCTTGTTGTTCTTGTTGTTCTTGCTGTTCTTCTTGTTCTTGTTGGCTTTGTTCTTCTTGTTGTTCTATTTGTTTTTGTTGATCTTGTTGCTCTTGTTGTTCTTGTTGTTGTTCTTGTTGATCTTGTTGTTCTTGCTGTTCTTGTTGTTCTTGCTGTTCTTGTTGTTCTCGTTGTTCTCGTTGTTCTCGTTGTTCTCGTTGTTCTCGTTGTTCTCGTTGTTCTCGTTGTTCTCGTTGTTCTCGTTGTTGTTCTTGTTGTTCTCGTTGTTCTCGTTGTTCTCGTTGTTGTTCTTGTTGTTCTCGTTGTTCTCGTTGTTCTCGTTGTTCTCGTTGTTCTCGTTGTTCTCGTTGTTCTCGTTGTTCTCGTTGTTCTCGTTGTTCTCGTTGTTCTCGTTGTTCTCGTTGTTCTCGTTGTCCTCGTTGTTCTCGTTGTTCTTGTTGTAATTGTTGTTCTTGTTGTTGTTGTTGTTGTTGTTGTTGTTCTTGCTGTTCTTGCTGTTCTTGCTGTTCTTGTTGTTCTTGTTGTTCTTGTTGTTCTTGTTGTTCTCGTTGTTCTCGTTGTTCTCGTTGTTCTCGTTGTTGTTCTCGTTGTTCTCGTTGTTCTCGTTGTTCTCGTTGTTCTCGTTGTTCTCGTTGTTCTCGTTGTTCTCGTTGTTCTCGTTGTTCTCGTTGTTCTCGTTGTTCTCGTTGTTCTCGTTGTTCTCGTTGTTCTCGTTGTTCTCGTTGTTCTCGTTGTTCTCGTTGTTCTCGTTGTTCTCGTTGTTCTCGTTGTTCTCGTTGTTCTTGTTGTTCTTGTTGTTCTTGTTGTTCTTGTTGTTCTTGTTGTTCTTGTTGTTCTTGTTGTTCTTGCTGTTCTTCTTGTTCTTGTTTGCCTTGTTCTTCTTGTTGTTCTATTTGTTTTTGTTGATCTTGTTGCTCTTGTTGTTCTTGTTGTTGTTCTTGTTGATCTTGTTGTTCTTGCTGTTCTTGTTGTTCTTGCTGTTCTTGTTGTTCTCGTTGTTCTCGTTGTTCTCGTTGTTCTCGTTGTTCTCGTTGTTCTCGTTGTTCTCGTTGTTCTCGTTGTTCTCGTTGTTCTCGTTGTTCTCGTTGTTCTCGTTGTTCTTATTGTTCTTGTTGTTCTTGTTGCTCTTGTAGCTCTCGTCGTTGTTGTTCCCGTTGTTCTTGTTCTTGTTGTTCTTGTTGTTGTTGTTCCCGTTGTTCTTGTTCTTGTTGTTGTTGTTGTTCTTGTTGTCGTTGTTGTCGTTGTTGTCGTTGTTCTTCTTGTTGTTCTTGTTGTTCTTGTTGTTCTTGTTGTTCTTGTTGTTCTTGTTGTTCTTGTTGCTCTTGTTGTTCTTGTTGTTCTTGTTGTTTTTGCTGTTCATGTTGTTCTTGTTGTTCTTCTTGTTGTTGTTCTAGTTGTCCTTGTTGTTGTTGTTGTTGTTGTCCTTGTTATTCTTGTTGTGCTTGTTGTTCTTGTTGATCTTGTTGTTCTTGTTGCTCTTGTTGCTCTTGTTGTTCTTGTTGCTCTTGTTGTTCTTGTTGCTCTTGTTGTTGTTCTTGTTGTTCTTGTTTTTGTTGTTCTTGTTGTTGTTGTTCTTGTCGTTGTGGTTCTTGTTGTTCCTGTTGTTGTTGTTGTTCTTGTTGTTCTTGTTGTTGTTGTTCATGTGGTTCTTGTTGTTGTTGCTCTTGCTGTTCTTGTTCTTGTTGTCCTTGTTGTTCTTGCTGTTCTTGTTGTTGTTGTTGTTCTTGCGGTTTTTGCTGTTCATGTTGTTCTTGTTGTTCTTCTTCTTGTTGTTGTAGTTGTCCTTGTTGTTGTTGTTGTTCTTGTTGTTCTTGTTCTTGTTGTTCTTGTTGTTCCGGTTGTTCTTGTTGTTCTTGTTGTTCTAGTTGTTCTTGTTGCTCTTGTTGTTCTTCTTGTTCTTCTTGTTCTTCTTGTTCTTCTTGTTCTTCTTGTTCTTGTTGTTCTTGCTGTTGTTCTTGTTGTTGTTATTGTTGTTGTTGTCCTTGTTGTTCTTGTTGTTCTTGTCGTTCTTGTTGTTCTTGTTGTTCTTGTTGTTCTTGTTGTTCTTGTTGTTCTTGTTGTTCTTGTTGTTCTAGTTGTTCTTGTTGTTCTTGTTGTTCTTGTTGTTCTTGTTGTTCTTGTTGTTCTTGTTGTTCTTGTTGTTTTTGCTGTTCATGTTGTTCTTGTTGTTCTTCTTGTTGTTGTTCTAGTTGTCCTTGTTGTTGTTGTTGTTGTCCTTGTTGTTCTTGTTGTTGTTGTCCTTGTTGTTCTCGTTGTTCTTGTTGTTCTTGTTGTTCTTGTTGTTCTTGTTGATCATGTTGTTCTTGTTGCTCTTGTTGCTCTTGTTGTTCTTGTTGCTCTTGTTGATCTTGTTGTTGTTCTTGTTGTTCTTGTTTTTGTTGTTCTTGTTGTTGTTGTTCTTGTCGTTGTGGTTCTTGTTGTTCCTGTTGTTGTTGTTGTTCTTGTTGTTCTTGTTGTTGTTGTTCATGTGGTTCTTGTTGTTGTTGCTCTTGCAGTTCTTGTTCTTGTTGTCCTTGTTGTTCTTTCTGTTCTTGTTGTTGTTGTTGTTGTCCTTGCCGTTGTTGTTGTTCTTGCTGTTCTTGTTGTTCTTGTTGTTCTTGTTGCTCTTGTTGCTCTTGTTGATCTTGTTGTTCTTGTTGTTCTTGTCGTTCTTGTTGCTCTTGTTGCTTTTGTTGCTCTTGTTGCTGTTGTTGTTGTTGTTGTTGATCTTGCTGTTCTTGTTCTTGTTGTTCTTGTTGTTCTTGTTGTTCTTGTTGTTCTTGCTGGTCATGTTGATCTTGTTGTTCTTGTTGTTGTTGTTGTTGTTGTTGTTGTCCTTGTTGTTCTTGTTTTTCTTGTTGTTCTTGTTGTTCTGGTAGTTCTTGTTGCTCTTGTTGTTCCTGTTGTTCTTGTTGTTCTAGTTGTTCTTGTTGTTCTTGTTGTTCCGGTTGTTCTTGTTGTTCTTGTTGTTATTGTTGTTCTTGTTGTTCTTGTTGTTCTTGTTGTTCTCGTTGTTCTTGTTGTTCTCGTTGTTCTCGTTGTTCTCGTTGTTCTCGTTGTTGATCTTGTTGCTCTTGTTGTTCTTGTTGTTGTTCTTGTTGATCTTGTTGTTCTTGCTGTTCTTGTTGTTCTTGCTGTTCTTGTTGTTCTCGTTGTTCTCGTTGTTCTCGTTGTTCTCGTTGTTCTCGTTGTTCTCGTTGTTCTCGTTGTTCTTGTTGTTCTTGTTGTTCTTGTTGTTCATGTTGCTCTTGTTGCTCTTGTTGCTCTTGTTGATCGTGTTGCTCTTGTCGCACTTGTTGCTCTTGTTGCTCTTGTTGCTCTTTTTGCTCTTGTTGGGCTTGTTGTTCTTGTCGTTCTTGTTGTTCTTCTTGTTCTTGTTGTTCTTGTTGTTCTTGTTGTTCTTGTTGTTCTTGTTGTTGTTGTTATTCTTGCTGTTCTTGTTCTTGTTGTTCTTGTTGCTCTTGTTGTTGTTGTTCTACTTGTTCTTGTTGTTCTTGTTGTTCTTGTTGGTCTTGTTCTTCTTGTTGGGCTTGTTGTTCTTGTTGTTCTTGTTGTTGTTGTTCTTGTTGTTGTTGTTGATCTTGTTGTTGTTGTTGTTGCACTTGCTGTTCTTGTTGTTCTTGTTGTTGTTCTTGTTGTTGTTGTGCTTGTTGTTCTTGTTGTTCTTGTTGTTCTTGTTGTTCTTGCTGTTCTTGTTGTTCTTGCTGTTCTTGTTGTTCTTGTTGTTCTTGTTGCTCTTGTTGTTCTTGTTGTTCTTGTTGTTCCTGTTCTCGTTGTTGTTCTTGTTGTTCTTGTTGCTCTTGTTGTTCTTGTTGTTCTTGTTGTTCTTGTTGTTCTTGTTGTTCTTGTTGTTCTTGTTGTTCTTGTTGTTCTTGTTGTTCTTGTTGTTCTTGTTGTTCTTGTTGTTCTTGTTGTTCTTGTTGTTGTTGTCCTTGTTGTTCTTGTTGTTCTTGTTATTCTTGTTGTTCTTGTTGTTCTTGTTGTTCTTGTTGTTGTTGTTCTAGTTGTTCTTGTTGTTGTTGTTGTTGTTCTTGTTGTCCTTGTTGTTGTTGTAGTTCTTGTTGTTCTTGTTGTTCTGGTTGTTCTTGTTGTTCTTGTTGTTCTTGTTGTATTTGTTGATCTTGTTGTTCTTGTTGTTCTTGTTGTTCTTGTTGCTCTTGTTGTTCTTGTTGTTCTTGTTGTTGTTCTTGTTGTTGTTGTTGTTCTTGTTGTTGTTGTTGTTCTTGCTGTTCTTGTTGTAGTTGTTGTTCTTGTCCTTGTTGTTCTTGTTGTTCTTGTTGTTCTTGTTGTTCTTATTGTTCTTGTTGTTCTTGTTGTTCTTGCTGGTCATGTTGATCTTGTTGTTCTTGTTGTTCCTGTTGTTCTTGTTGTTCTAGTTGTTCTTGTTGTTCTTGTTGTTCCGGTTGTTCTTGTTGTTCTTGATGTTCTCGTTGTTCTCGTTGTTGTTCTCGTTGTTCTCGTTGTTCTCGTTGTTCTCGTTGTTCTCGTTGTTCTCGTTGTTCTCGTTGTTCTCGTTGTTCTCGTTGTTCTCGTTGTTCTCGTTGTTCTCGTTGTTCTCGTTGTTCTTGTTGTTCTTGTTGTTCTTGTTGTTCTTGTTGTTCTTGTTGTTCTTGTTGTTCTTGTTGGGCTTGTTGTTCTTGTTTTTCTTGTTGTTCTTGTTGTTCTTGTTGTTCTTGTTGTTCTTGTTGTTCTTGTTGTTGTTGTTCGTGTTGTTCTTGTTGTTCTTGTTGTTGTTGTTGTCCTTGTTCTTGTTGTTCTTCTTGTTGTTGTTGTTCTTGCTGTTCTTGTTCTTGTTTTTCTTGCTGTTCTTGCTGTTCTTGCTGTTCATGTTGTTATTGTTGTTGTTGTTGTTGTCCTTGTTGTTCTTGTTGTTCTTGTTGTTCTTGTTGTTCTTGTTGTTGTTGTTATTCTTGCTGTTCTTGTTCTTGTTGTTCTTGTTGCTCTTGTTGTTGTTGTTCTACTTGTTCTTGTTGTTGTTGTTGTTCTTGTTGTTCTTGTTGTTCTTGTTCTTCTTGTTGGGCTTGTTGTTCTTGTTGTTCTTGTTGTTCTTGTTGTTGTTGTTCTTGTTGTTGTTGTTGATCTTGTTGTTGTTGTTGTTGCACTTGCTGTTCTTGTTGTTCTTGTTGTTGTTCTTGTTGTTGTTGTGCTTGTTGTTCTTGTTGTTCTTGTTGTTCTTGTTGTTCTTGCTGTTCTTGTTGTTCTTGCTGTTCTTGTTGTTCTTGTTGTTCTTGTTGCTCTTGATGTTCTTGTTGTTCTTGTTGTTCCTGTTCTCATTGTTGTTCTTGTTGTTCTTGTTGCTCTTGTTGTTCTTGTTGTTCTTGTTGTTCTTGTTGTTCTTGTTGTTCTTGTTGTTCTTGTTGTTCTTGTTGTTCTTGTTGTTCTTGTGGTTGTTGTTGTTGTTGTCCTTGTTGTTCTTGTTGTTCTTGTTATTCTTGTTGTTCTTGTTGTTCTTGTTGTTCTTGTTGTTGTTGTTCTAGTTGTTCTTGTTGTTGTTGTTGTTCTTGTTGTCCTTGTTGTTGTTGTTGTTCTTGTTGTTCTTGTTGTTCTTGTTGTTCTTGTTGTTCTTGTTGTTCTTGTTGTATTTGTTGATCTTGTTGTTCTTGTTGTTCTTGTTGTTCTTGTTGTTCTTGTTGCTCTTGTTGTTCTTGTTGTTCTTGTTGTTGTTCTTGTTGTTGTTGTTGTTCTTGTTGTTGTTGTTCTTGCTGTTCTTGTTGTAGTTGTTGTTCTTGTCCTTGTTGTTCTTGTTGTTCTTGTTGTTCTTGTTGTTCTTATTGTTCTTGTTGTTCTTGTTGTTCTTGCTGGTCATGTTGATCTTGTTGTTCTTGTTGTTCCTGTTGTTCTTGTTGTTCTAGTTGTTCTTGTTGTTCTTGTTGTTCCGGTTGTTCTTGTTGTTCTTGTTGTTCTTGTTGTTCTTGTTGTTCTTGTTGTTCTTGTTGTTCTTGTTGTTCTTGTTGTTCTTGTTGTTCTTGTTGTTCTTGTTGTTCTCGTTGTTCTCGTCGTTGTTCTTGTTGTTCTCGTTGTTCTCGTTGTTCTCGTTGTTCTCGTTGTTCTCGTTGTTCTCGTTGTTCTCGTTGTTCTCGTTGTTATCGTTGTTATCGTTGTTCTCGTTGTTCTCGTTGTTCTCGTTGTTCTTGTTGTAATTGTTGTTCTTGTTGTTCTTGTTGTTGTTGTTGTTGTTCTTGCTGTACTTGTTGTAGTTGTTGTTGATGTCCTTGTTGTTGTTGTAGTTCTTGTTGTTCTTGTTGTTCTTGTTGTTCTTGTTGTTCTTGTTGTTCTTGTTGTCCTTGTTGTTCTTGTTGCTCTTGTTGATCTTGTTGTTTTTGTTGATCTTGTTGTTCTTGTTGTTCTTGTTGATCTTGTTGATCTTGGTGTACTTGTTGTTCCTGTTGTTCTTGTTGTTCTTGGTGTTCTTGTTGTTCTTCTTGTTCTAGTTGTTGTTGTTGTTGTTCTTGTTGTTGTTCTTGTTGTTCTTCTTGTTGTTCTTCTTGTTCTTCTTGTTGTTCTTCTTGTTCTTGTTGTTCTTCTTGTTGTTCTTGTTGTTCTTGTTGTTCTTGTTGTTCTTGTTGTTCTTGTTGTTCTTGTTGTTCTTGTTGTTCTTGTTGTTCTTGTTGTTCTTGTTGTTCTTGTTGTTCTTGTTGTTCTTGTTGTTCTTGTTGTTCTTGTTGTTCTTGTTGTTCTTGTTGTTCTTGTTGTTCTTGTTGTTCTTGCTGTTCTTGTTGTAGTTGTTGTTGTTGTAGTTCTTGTTGTTCTTGTTGTTCTTGTTGTTCTTGTTGTTCTTGTTGTCCTTGTTGTTCTTGTTGTTCTTGTTGTTCTTGTGGTTTTTGTTGATCTTGTTGTTCTTGTTGTTCTTGTTGTTGTTGTTGCTCTTGCTGTTCTTGCTGTAGTTGTTGTTGTTGTCCTTGTTGTTGTTGTAGTTCTTGTTGTTCTTGCTGTTCTTGTTGTTCTTGTTGTTCTGGTTGTTCTCGTTGTTCTCGTTGTTCTTGTTGTTCTTGCTGTTCTTGTTGTTCTTGTTGTTCTGGTTGTTCTCGTTGTTCTCGTTGTTCTCGTTGTTCTCGTTGTTCTCGTTGTTCTCGTTGTTCTTGTTGTTCTTGTTGTTCTTGGTGTTCTTGGTGTTCTTGTTGTTCTTCTTGTTCTAGTTGTTGTTGTTGTTGTTCTTGTTGTTGTTCTTGTTGTTCTTCTTGTTGTTCTTCTTGTTCCTGTTGTTCTTGTTGTTCTTCTTGTTGTTCTTGTTGTTCTTGTTGTTCTTCTTGTTGTTCTTGTTGTTCTTGTTGTTCTTGTTGTACTTGTTGTTCATGTTGTTCTTGTTGTTCTTGTCGTTCTTGTTGTTCTTGTTGTTCTTGTTGTTCTTGTTGATCTTGTTGTTCTTGTTGTTCTTGTTGTTCTTGTTGTTCTTGTTGTTCTTGCTGTTCTTGTTGTTCTTGTTGTTCTTGTTGTTCTTGTTGTTCTTGTTGTTCTTGTTGTTCTTGTTGTTCTTGTTGTTCTTGTTGTTCTTGTTGTTCTTGTTGTTCTTGTTGTTCTTGTTGTTCTTGTTGTTCTTGTTGTTCTTGTTGTTCTTGTTGTTCTTGTTGTTCTTGTTGTTTTTGTTGTTCTTGCTGTTCTTGTTGTAGTAGTTGTTGTTGTAGTTCTTGTTGTTCTTGTTGCTCTTGTTGCTCTTGTTGTTCTTGTTGCTCTTGTTGTTCTTGTTGCTCTTGTTGTTCTTGTTGTTGTTCTTGTTGTTCTTGTTTTTGTTGTTCTTGTTGTTCTTGTTCTTGTTGTTCTTGTTGTTCTTGTTGTTTTTGCTGTTCATGTTGTTCTTGTTGTTGTTCTAGTTGTCCTTGTTGTTGTTGTTGTTGTCCTTGTTGTTCTTGTTGTTGTTGTCCTTGTTGTTCTTGTTGTTCTTGTTGTTCTTGTTGATCTTGTTGTTCTTGTTGCTCTTGTTGCTCTTGTTGTTCTTGTTGCTCTTGTTGTTCTTGTTGTTGTTCTTGTTGCTCTTGTTGTTCTTGTTGTTGTTCTTGTTGTTCTTGTTTTTGTTGTTCTTGTTGTTGTTGTTGTTCTTGTTGTTCTTGTTGTTGTTGTTCATGTGGTTCTTGTTGTTGTTGCTCTTGCAGTTCTTGTTCTTGTTGTCCTTGTTGTTCTTTCTGTTCTTGTTGTTGTTGTTGTTGTTGTTGTTGTCCTTGCCGTTGTTGTTGTTCTTGCTGCTCTTGTTGCTCTTGTTGATCTTGTTGTTCTTGTTGTACTTGTCGTTCTTGTTGCTCTTGTTGCTTTTGTTGCTCTTGTTGCTGTTGTTGTTGTTGTTGCTCTTGTTGCTGTTGTTGTTGTTGTTGTTGATCTTGCTGTTCTTGTTCTTGTTGTTCTTGTTGTTCTTGTTGTTCTTGTTGTTCTTGCTGGTCATGTTGATCTTGTTGTTGTTGTTGTTGTCCTTGTTGTTCTTGTTGTTCTTGTTGTTCTTGTTGTTCTGGTAGTTCTTGTTGCTCTTGTTGTTCCTGTTGTTCTTGTTGTTCTAGTTGTTCTTGTTGTTCTTGTTGTTCCGGTTGTTCTTGTTGTTCTTGTTGTTCTTGTTGTTCTTGTTGTTCTTGTTGTTCTCGTTGTTCTTGTTGTTCTCGTTGTTCTCGTTGTTCTCGTTGTTCTTGTTGTTCTCGTTGTTCTCGTTGTTCTCGTTGTTGTTCTTGTTGTTCTCGTTGTTCTCGTTGTTCTCGTTGTTCTCGTTGCTCTCGTTGTTCTCGTTGTTCTCGTTGCTCTCGTTGTTCTCGTTGTTCTCGTTGCTCTCGTTGTTCTCGTTGTTCTCGTTGTTCTCGTTGTTCTCGTTGTTCTCGTTGTTCTCGTTGTTCTCGTTGTTCTCGTTGTTCTCGTTGTTCTCGTTGTTCTCGTTGTTCTTGTTGTAATTGTTGTTCTTGTTGTAATTGTTGTTGTTGTTGTTGTTGTTGTTGTTGTTCTTGCTGTTCTTGTTGTTCTTGTTGTTCTTGTTGTTCTTGTTGTTCTTGCTGTTCTTGTTGTTCTTGTTGTTCTTGTTGTTCTTGTTGTTCTTGTTGTTCTTGATGTTCTCGTTGTTCTCGTTGTTCTCGTTGTTCTCGTTGTTCTCGTTGTTCTCGTTGTTCTCGTTGTTCTCGTTGTTCTCGTTGTTCTCGTTGTTCTCGTTGTTCTCGTTGTTCTCGTTGTTCTCGTTGTTCTCGTTGTTCTCGTTGTTCTCGTTGTTCTCGTTGTTCTCGTTGTTCTCGTTGTTCTCGTTGTTCTTGTTGTTCTTGTTGTTCTTGTTGTTCTTGTTGTTCTTGTTGTTCTTGTTGTTCTTGTTGTTCTTGTTGTTCTTGTTGTTCTTGTTGTTCTTGTTGTTCTTGTTGTTCTTCTTGTTCTTGTTGGCCTTGTTCTTCTTGTTGTTCTATTTGTTTTTGTTGATCTTGTTGCTCTTGTTGTTCTTGTTGTTGTTCTTGTTGTTCTTGCTGTTCTTGTTGTTCTTGCTGTTCTTGTTGTTCTCGTTGTTCTCGTTGTTCTCGTTGTTCTTGTTGTTCTTGTTGTTCTTGTTGTTCTTGTTGTTCTTGTTGTTCTTGTTGTTCTTGTTGTTCTTGTTGTTCTTGTTGTTCTTGTTGTTCTTGTTGTTCTTGTTGTTCTTGTTGTTCTTGTTGTTCTTGTTGTTCTTGTTGTTCTTCTTGTTCTTGTTGGCCTTGTTCTTCTTGTTGTTCTATTTGTTTTTGTTGATCTTGTTGCTCTTGTTGTTCTTGTTGTTGTTCTTGTTGATCTTGTTGTTCTTGCTGTTCTTGTTGTTCTTGCTGTTCTGGTTGTTCTCGTTGTTCTCGTTGTTCTCGTTGTTCTCGTTGTTCTCGTTGTTCTCGTTGTTCTCGTTGTTCTCGTTGTTCTCGTTGTTCTCGTTGTTCTCGTTGTTCTTGTTGTTCTTGTTGTTCTTGTTGTTCTTGTTGCTCTTGTTGCTCTTGTTGCTCTTGTTGATCTTGTTGCTCTTGTTGCACTTGTTGCTCTTGTTGCTCTTGTTGCTCTTTTTGCTCTCGTTGTTCTCGTTGTTCTCGTTGTTCTCGTTGTTCTTGTTGTTCTTGTTGTTCTTGTTGTTCTTGTTGTTCTTGTTGTTCTTGTTGGGCTTGTTGTTCTTGTTTTTCTTGTTGTTCTTGTTGTTCTTGTTGTTCTCGTTGTTCTTGTCGTTCTTGTTGTTCTTGTTGTTGTTGTTCGTGTTGTTCTTGTTGTTCTTGTTGTTGTTGTTGTCCTTGTTCTTGTTGTTCTTGTTGTTGTTGTTGTTCTTGCTGTTCTTGTTCTTGTTTTTCTTGCTGTTCTTGCTGTTCTTGCTGTTCTTGTTCTTGTTGTTCTTGTTGCTCTTGTTGTTGTTGTTCTACTTGTTCTTGTTGTTGTTGTTGTTCTTGTTGTTCTTGTTGTTCTTGTTCTTCTTGTTGGGCTTGTTGTTCTTGTTGTTCTTGTTGTTGTTGTTCTTGTTGTTGTTGTTGATCTTGTTGTTGTTGTTGTTGCACTTGCTGTTCTTGTTGTTGTTCTTGTTGTTGTTGTGCTTGTTGTTCTTGTTGTTCTTGTTGTTCTTGCTGTTCTTGTTGTTCTTGCTGTTCTTGTTGTTCTTGTTGTTCTTGCTGCTCTTGTTGTTCTTGTTGTTCTTGTTGTTCCTGTTCTCATTGTTGTTCTTGTTGTTCTTGTTGCTCTTGTTGTTCTTGTTGTTCTTGTTGTTCTTGTTGTTCTTGTTGTTCTTGTTGTTCTTGTTGTTCTTGTTGTTCTTGTTGTTCCGGTTGTTCTTGTTGTTCTTGTTGTTCTTGTTGTTCTTGTTGTTCTTGTTGTTCTTGTTGTTCTTGTTGTTCTCGTTGTTCTTGTTGTTCTCGTTGTTCTCGTTGATCTCGTTGTTCTCGTTGTTGTTCTTGTTGTTCTCGTTGTTCTCGTTGTTCTCGTTGTTCTCGTTGCTCTCGTTGTTCTCGTTGCTCTCGTTGTTCTCGTTGTTCTCGTTGCTCTCGTTGTTCTCGTTGTTCTCGTTGTTCTCGTTGTTCTCGTTGTTCTCGTTGTTCTCGTTGTTCTCGTTGTTCTCGTTGTTCTCGTTGTTCTCGTTGTTCTCGTTGTTCTCGTTGTTCTCGTTGTTCTCGTTGTTCTCGTTGTTCTCGTTGTTCTTGTTGTTCTTGTTGTTCTTGTTGTTCTTGTTGTTCTTGTTGTTCTTGTTGTTCTTGTTGTTCTTGTTGTCCTTGTTTTTGTTGTTCTTGTTCTTGTTGTTGTTCTTGCTGTTCTTGTTCTTGTTTTTCTTGCTGTTCATGCTGTTCTTGCTGTTCATGTTGTTATTGTTGTTGTTGTTGTTGTCCTTGTTGTTCTTGTTGTTCTTGTTGTTCTTGTTGTTCTTGTTGTTCTTGTTGTTCTTGTTGTTCTTGTTGTTCTTGTTGTTCTTGTTGTTCTTGTTGTTCTTGTTGTTCTTGTTATTCTTGCTGTTCTTGTTCTTGTTGTTCTTGTTCTTCTTGTTGGGCTTGTTGTTCTTGTTGTTCTTGTTGTTCTTGCTGTTGTTGTTCTTGTTGTTGTTGTTGATCTTGTTGTTGTTGTTGTTGCACTTGCTGTTCTTGTTGTTCTTGTTGTTGTTCTTGTTGTTGTTGTGCTTGTTGTTCTTGTTGTTCTTGTTGTTCTTGTTGTTCTTGCTGTTCTTGTTGTTCTTGCTGTTCTTGTTGTTCTTGCTGTTCTTGTTGTTCTTATTGTTCTTGTTGCTCTTGTTGTTCTTGTTGTTCTTGTTGTTCTTGTTGTTCTTGTTGTTCTTGTTGTTCTTGTTGTTCTTGTTGTTCTTGTTGTTCTCGTTGTTCTTGTTGTTCTTGTTGTTCTTGTTGTTCTTGTTGTTCTTGTTGTTCTTGTTGTTCTTGTTGTTCTTGTTGTTCTTGTTGTTCTTGTTGTTCTGGTTGTTGTTGTTGTTGTTGTTCTTGTTGTTCTTGTTGTTCTTGTTGTTCTTGTTGTTCTTGTTGTTCTTGTTGTTCTTGTTGTTCTTGTGGTTGTTGTTGTTGTTGTCCTTGTTGTTCTTGTTGTTCTTGTTATTCTTGTTGTTCTTGTTGTTCTTGTTGTTCTTGTTGTTGTTGTTCTAGTTGTTCTTGTTGTTGTTGTTGTTGTTCTTGTTGTCCTTGTTGTTGTTGTAGTTCTTGTTGTTCTTGTTGTTCTTGTTGTTCTTGTTGTTCTTGTTGTTGTTCTTGTTGTTGTTGTTGTTCTTGTTGTTGTTGTTGTTCTTGCTGTTCTTGTTGTAGTTGTTGTTATGTCCTTGTTGTTCTTGTGGTTCTTGTTGTTCTTGTTGTTCTTATTGTTCTTGTTGTTCTTGTTGTTCTTGCTGGTCTTGTTGATCTTGTTGTTCTTGTTGTTCCTGTTGTTCTTGTTGTTCTAGTTGTTCTTGTTGTTCTTGTTGTTCCGGTTGTTCTTGTTTGTTCTTGTTGTTCTTGTTGTTCTTGTTGTTCTTGTTGTTCTTGTTGTTCTTGTTGTTCTTGTTGTTCTTGTTGTTCTTGTTGTTCTTGTTGTTCTTGTTGTTCTTGTTGTTCTTGTTGTTCTCGTTGTTCTCGTTGTTGTTCTTGTTGTTCTCGTTGTTCTCGTTGTTCTCGTCGTTCTCGTTGTTCTCGTTGTTCTCGTTGTTCCCGTTGTTCTCGTTGTTCTCGTTGTTCTCGTTGTTCTCGTTGTTCTCGTTGTTCTCGTTGTTCTCGTTGTTGTTCTTGTTGTTCTCGTTGTTCTCGTCGTTCTCGTTGTTCCCGTTGTTCTCGTTGTTCTCGTTGTTCTCGTTGTTCTCGTTGTTCTCGTTGTTCTCGTTGTTCTCGTTGTTCTCGTTGTTCTCGTTGTTCTCGTTGTTCTCGTTGTTCTTGTTGTTCTTGTTGTTCTTGTTGTTCTCGTTGTTCTTGTTGTTCTTGTTGTTCTTGTTGTTCTTGTTGTTCTTGTTGTTCTTGTTGTTCTTGTTGTTCTTGTTGTTCTTGTTGTTCTTGTTGTTCTTCTTGTTCTTGTTGGCCTTGTTCTTCTTGTTGTTCTATTTGTTTTTGTTGATCTTGTTGCTCTTGTTGTTCTTGTTGTTGTTCTTGTTGATCTTGTTGTTCTTGCTGTTCTTGTTGTTCTTGCTGTTCTTGTTGTTCTCGTTGTTCTCGTTGTTCTCGTTGTTCTCGTTATTCTCGTTGTTCTCGTTGTTTTCGTTGTTCTCGTTGTTCTCGTTGTTCTCGTTGTTCTCGTTGTTCTTGTTGTTCTTGTTGTTCTTGTTGTTCTTGTTGATCTTGTTGCTCTTGTTGTTCTTGTTGTTCTTGTTGTTCTTGTTGTTCTTGTTGTTCTTGTTGTTCTTGTTGTTCTTGTTGTTCTTGTTGTTCTTGATGTTCTCGTTGTTCTCGTTGTTGTTCTCGTTGTTCTCGTTGTTCTCGTTGTTCTCGTTGTTCTCGTTGTTCTCGTTGTTCTCGTTGTTCTCGTTGTTCTCGTTGTTCTCGTTGTTCTCGTTGTTCTCGTTGTTCTTGTTGTTCTTGTTGTTCTTGTTGTTCTTGTTGTTCTTGTTGTTCTTGTTGTTCTTGTTGTTCTTGTTGTTCTTGTTGTTCTTGTTGTTCTTGTTGTTCTTCTTGTTCTTGTTGGCCTTGTTCTTCTTGTTGTTCTATTTGTTTTTGTTGATCTTGTTGCTCTTGTTGTTCTTGTTGTTGTTCTTGTTGATCTTGTTGTTCTTGCTGTTCTTGTTGTTCTTGCTGTTCTTGTTGTTCTCGTTGTTCTCGTTGTTCTCGTTGTTCTCGTTGTTCTCGTTGTTCTCGTTGTTCTCGTTGTTCTCGTTGTTCTCGTTGTTCTTGTTGTTCTTGTTGTTCTTGTTGTTCTTGTTGCTCTTGTTGCTCTTGTTGCTCTTGTTGATCATGTTGCTCTTGTTGCACTTGTTGCTCTTGTTGCTCTTGTTGCTCTTTTTGCTCTTGTTGGGCTTGTTGTTCTTGTTTTTCTTGTTGTTCTTGTTGTTCTTGTTGTTCTTGTTGTTCTTGTTGTTCTTGTTGTCCTTGTTTTTGTTGTTCTTGTTGTTGTTGTTGTTCTTGCTGTTCTTGTTCTTGTTTTTCTTGCTGTTCATGCTGTTCTTGCTGTTCATGTTGTTATTGTTGTTGTTGTTGTTGTCCTTGTTGTTCTTGTTGTTCTTGTTGTTCTTGTTGTTCTTGTTGTTCTTGTTGTTCTTGTTGTTCTTGTTGTTCTTGTTATTCTTGCTGTTCTTGTTCTTGTTGTTCTTGTTGCTCTTGTTGTTGTTGTTCTACTTGTTCTTGTTGTTCTTGTTGTTCTTGTTGTTCTTGTTGTTCTTGTTCTTCTTGTTGGGCTTGTTGTTCTTGTTGTTCTTGTTGTTCTTGCTGTTGTTGTTCTTGTTGTTGTTGTTGATCTTGTTGTTGTTGTTGTTGCACTTGCTGTTCTTGTTGTTCTTGTTGTTGTTCTTGTTGTTGTTGTGCTTGTTGTTCTTGTTGTTCTTGTTGTTCTTGTTGTTCTTGCTGTTCTTGTTGTTCTTGCTGTTCTTGTTGTTCTTATTGTTCTTGTTGCTCTTGTTGTTCTTGTTGTTCTTGTTGTTCCTGTTCTCGTTGTTGTTCTTGTTGTTCTTGTTGCTCTTGTTGTTCTTGTTGTTCTTGTTGTTCTTGTTGTTCTTGTTGTTCTTGTTGTTCTTGTTGTTCTTGTTGTTCTTGTTGTTCTTGTTGTTCTTGTTGTTCTTGTTGTTCTTGTTGTTCTTGTTGTTCTTGTTGTTCTTGTTGTTCTTGTTGTTCTTGTTGTTCTTGTTGTTCTTGTGGTTGTTGTTGTTGTTGTCCTTGTTGTTCTTGTTGTTCTTGTTATTCTTGTTGTTCTTGTTGTTCTTGTTGTTCTTGTTATTCTTGTTGTTCTTGTTGTTCTTGTTGTTGTTGTTGTTGTTCTTGTTGTCCTTGTTGTTGTTGTAGTTCTTGTTGTTCTTGTTGTTCTTGTTGTTCTTGTTGTTCTTGTTGTTGTTCTTGTTGTTGTTGTTGTTCTTGTTGTTGTTGTTGTTCTTGCTGTTCTTGTTGTAGTTGTTGTTCTTGTCCTTGTTGTTCTTGTGGTTCTTGTTGTTCTTGTTGTTCTTATTGTTCTTGTTGTTCTTGTTGTTCTTGCTGGTCATGTTGATCTTGTTGTTCTTGTTGTTCCTGTTGTTCTTGTTGTTCTAGTTGTTCTTGTTGTTCTTGTTGTTCCGGTTGTTCTTGTTGTTCTTGTCGTTCTTGTTGTTCTTGTTGTTCTTGTTGTTCTTGTTGTTCTTGTTGTTCTTGTTGTTCTTGTTGTTCTTGTTGTTCTTGTTGTTCTTGTTGTTCTCGTTGTTCTCGTTGTTCTCGTTGTTCTCGTCGTTCTCGTTGTTCTCGTCGTTCTCGTTGTTCTCGTTGTTCTCGTTGTTCCCGTTGTTCTCGTTGTTCTCGTTGTTCTCGTTGTTCTCGTTGTTCTCGTTGTTGTTCTTGTTGTTCTCGTTGTTCTCGTTGTTCTCGTTGTTCCCGTTGTTCTCGTTGTTCCCGTTGTTCTCGTTGTTCTCGTTGTTCTCGTTGTTCTCGTTGTTCTCGTTGTTCTCGTTGTTCTCGTTGTTCTCGTTGTTATCGTTGTTCTCGTTGTTCTCGTTGTTGTCGTTGTTCTCGTTGTTCTTGTTGTTCTTGTTGTTCTTGTTGTTCTTGGTGTTCTTGTCGTTCTTGTTGTTCTTGTTGTTCTTGTTGTTCTTGTTGTTTTTGTTGTTCATGTTGTCCTTGTTGTTGTTCTTGTTGTTGTTCTAGTGGTCCTTGTTGTTGTTGTTCTGGTTGTTCTTGTTGTTCTTGTTGTTCCGGTTGTTCTTGTTGTTCTTGTTCTTGTTGTTCTTGTTGTTCTTGCTGTTCATGTTGTCTTGTTGTACTTGTTGTTCTAGTTGTTCTTGTTGTTCTTGTTGTTCTTGTTGTTCTTGTTGTTCTTGTTGTTCTTGTTGTTCTCGTTATTCTCGTTGTTCTCGTTGTTCTTGTTGTTCTTGGTGTTCTTGGTGTTCTTGTTGTTCTTGTTGTTGTTCTTGTTGTTGTTGTTGTACTTGCTGTTCTTGTTCTTGTTGTTCTTGTTGTTGTTGTCCTTGTTGTTCTTGTTGTTCCTGTTGTTCTTGTTGTTCTGGTAGTTCTTGTTGCTCTTGTTGTTCTAGTTGCTCTTGTTGTTCTAGTTGTTCTGGTTGTTCTCGTTGTTCTCGTTGTTCTCGTTGTTCTCGTTGTTGTTCTTGTTGTTCTCGTTGTTCTCGTTGTTCTCGTTCTCGTGTTCTCGTTGTTCTCGTTGTTCTCGTTGTTCTCGTTGTTCTCGTTGTTCTCGTTGTTCTCGTTGTTCTCGTTGTTGTTCTTGGTGTTCTCGTTGTTCTCGTTGTTCTCGTTGTTCTCGTTGTTCTCGTTGTTCTCGTTGTTCTCGTTGTTCTCGTTGTTCTCGTTGTTCTCGTTGTTCTCGTTGTTCCCGTTGTAATTGTTGTTCTTGTTGTTCTTGTTGTTGTTGTTGTTGTTCTTGTTGTACTTGTTGTAGTTTTTGTTGTTGTCCTTGTTGTTGTTGTAGTTCTTGTTGTTCTTGTTGTTCTTGTTGTTCTTGTTGTTCTTGTTGTTCTTGTTGTTCTTGTTGTCCTTGTTGTTCTTGTTGCTCTTGTTGATCTTGTTGTTTTTGTTGATCTTGTTGTTCTTGTTGTTGTTGTTGATCTTGTTGATCTTGGTGTACTTGTTGTTCCTGTTGTTCTTGTTGTTCTTGGTGTTCTTGTTGTTCTTCTTGTTCTAGTTGTTGTTGTTGTTGTTGTTGTTCTTGTTGTTGTTCTTGTTGTTCTTCTTGTTGTTCTTCTTGTTCTAGTTGTTGTTGTTGTTGTTCTTGTTGTTGTTCTTGTTGTTCTTCTTGTTGTTCTTCTTGTTCTTGTTGTTCTTCTTGTTGTTCTTGTTGTTCTTCTTGTTGTTCTTGTTGTTCTTGTTGTTCTTCTTGTTGTTCTTGTTGTTCTTGTTGTTCTTGTTGTACTTGTTGTTCATGTTGTTCTTGTTGTTCTTGTCGTTCTTGTTGTTCTTGTTGTTCTTGTTGTTCTTGTTGTTCTTGTTGTTCTTGTTGTTCTTGTTGTCCTTGTTTTTGTTGTTCTTGTTGTTGTTGTTGTTCTTGCTGTTCTTGTTCTTGTTTTTCTTGCTGTTCATGCTGTTCTTGCTGTTCATGTTGTTATTGTTGTTGTTGTTGTTGTCCTTGTTGTTCTTGTTGTTCTTGTTGTTCTTGTTGTTCTTGTTGTTCTTGTTGTTCTTGTTGTTCTTGTTGTTCTTGTTGTTCTTGTTATTCTTGCTGTTCTTGTTCTTGTTGTTCTTGTTGCTCTTGTTGTTGTTGTTCTACTTGTTCTTGTTGTTCTTGTTGTTCTTGTTGTTCTTGTTGTTCTTGTTGCTCTTGTTGCTCTTGTTGTTCTTGTTGTTCTTGGTGTTCTTGGTGTTCTTGTTGTTCTTCTTGTTCTAGTTGTTGTTGTTGTTGTTCTTGTTGTTGTTCTTGTTGTTCTTCTTGTTGTTCTTCTTGTTGTTCTTCTTGTTCTTGTTGTTCTTCTTGTTGTTCTTGTTGTCCTTGTTGTTCTTGTTGCTCTTGTTGATCTTGTTGTTTTTGTTGATCTTGTTGTTCTTGTTGTTGTTGTTGATCTTGTTGATCTTGGTGTACTTGTTGTTCCTGTTGTTCTTGTTGTTCTTGGTGTTCTTGTTGTTCTTCTTGTTCTAGTTGTTGTTGTTGTTGTTGTTGTTCTTGTTGTTGTTCTTGTTGTTCTTCTTGTTGTTCTTCTTGTTCTAGTTGTTGTTGTTGTTGTTCTTGTTGTTGTTCTTGTTGTTCTTCTTGTTGTTCTTCTTGTTCTTGTTGTTCTTCTTGTTGTTCTTGTTGTTCTTCTTGTTGTTCTTGTTGTTCTTGTTGTTCTTGTTGTTCTTGTTGTTGTTCTTGCTGTTCTTGTTGTAGTTGTTGTTGTTGTAGTTCTTGTTGTTCTTGTTGTTCTTGTTGTTCTTGTTGTTCTTGTTGTTCTTGTTGTTCTTGTTGTTCTTGTTGTTCTTGTTATTCTTGTTGTTCTTGTTGTTCTTGTTGTTCTTGTTGTTCTTCTTGTTCTTGTTGGCCTTGTTCTTCTTGTTGTTCTATTTGTTTTTGTTGATCTTGTTGCTCTTGTTGTTCTTGTTGTTGTTCTTGTTGTTCTTGCTGTTCTTGTTGTTCTTGCTGTTCTTGTTGTTCTCGTTGTTCTCGTTGTTCTCGTTGTTCTTGTTGTTCTTGTTGTTCTTGTTGTTCTTGTTGTTCTTGTTGTTCTTGTTGTTCTTGTTGTTCTTCTTGTTCTTGTTGGCCTTGTTCTTCTTGTTGTTCTATTTGTTTTTGTTGATCTTGTTGCTCTTGTTGTTCTTGTTGTTGTTCTTGTTGTTCTTGTTGTTGTTGTTATTCTTGCTGTTCTTGTTCTTGTTGTTCTTGTTGCTCTTGTTGTTCTTGTTGTTCTTGTTGTTCTTGTTGATCTTGTTGTTCTTGTTGTTCTTGTTGCTCTTGTTGCTCTTGTTGCTCTTGTTACTCTTGTTGCTCTTGTTGCTCTTGTTGCTGTTGTTGCTCTTCTTGTTCTTGTTGTTGTTGTTGTTGTGCTTGTTGTTCTTGTTGTTCTTGTTGTTCTTGTTGTTCTTGTTGTTCTTGTTGTTCTTGTTGCTCTTGTTGCTCTTGTTGTTCTTGTTGTTCTTGTTGTACTTGTTGTTCATGTTGTTCTCGTTGTTCTCGTTGTTCTCGTTGTTCTCGTTGTTCTCGTTGTTCTCGTTGTTCTCGTTGTTCTCGTTGTTCTCGTTGTTCTCGTTGTTCTCGTTGTTCTCGTTGTTCTCGTTGTTCTCGTTGTTCTCGTTGTTCTTGTTGTTCTTGTTGTTCTTGTTGTTCTTGTTGTTCTTGTTGTTCTTCTTGTTCTTGTTGGCCTTGTTCTTCTTGTTGTTCTATTTGTTTTTGTTGATCTTGTTGCTCTTGTTGTTCTTGTTGTTGTTCTTGTTGATCTTGTTGTTCTTGCTGTTCTTGTTGTTCTTGCTGTTCTTGTTGTTCTCGTTGTTCTCGTTGTTCTCGTTGTTCTCGTTGTTCTCGTTGTTCTCGTTGTTCTCGTTGTTCTCGTTGTTCTCGTTGTTCTCGTTGTTCTCGTTGTTCTTGTTGTTCTTGTTGTTCTTGTTGTTCTTGTTGCTCTTGTTGCTCTTGTTGCTCTTGTTGATCATGTTGCTCTTGTTGCACTTGTTGCTCTTGTTGCTCTTGTTGCTCTTTTTGCTCTTGTTGGGCTTGTTGTTCTTGTTTTTCTTGTTGTTCTTGTTGTTCTTGTTGTTCTTGTTGTTCTTGTTGTTCTTGTTGTTCTTGTTGTCCTTGTTTTTGTTGTTCTTGTTGTTGTTGTTGTTCTTGCTGTTCTTGTTCTTGTTTTTCTTGCTGTTCATGCTGTTCTTGCTGTTCATGTTGTTATTGTTGTTGTTGTTGTTGTCCTTGTTGTTCTTGTTGTTCTTGTTGTTCTTGTTGTTCTTGTTGTTCTTGTTGTTCTTGTTGTTCTTGTTATTCTTGCTGTTCTTGTTCTTGTTGTTCTTGTTGCTCTTGTTGTTGTTGTTCTACTTGTTCTTGTTGTTGTTGTTGTTCTTGTTGTTCTTGTTGTTCTTGTTCTTCTTGTTGGGCTTGTTGTTCTTGTTGTTCTTGTTGTTCTTGCTGTTGTTGTTCTTGTTGTTGTTGTTGATCTTGTTGTTGTTGTTGTTGCACTTGCTGTTCTTGTTGTTCTTGTTGTTGTTCTTGTTGTTGTTGTGCTTGTTGTTCTTGTTGTTCTTGTTGTTCTTGTTGTTCTTGTTGTTCTTGCTGTTCTTGTTGTTCTTATTGTTCTTGTTGCTCTTGTTGCTCTTGTTGTTCTTGTTGTTCTTGTTGTTCCTGTTCTCGTTGTTGTTCTTGTTGTTCTTGTTGCTCTTGTTGTTCTTGTTGTTCTTGTTGTTCTTGTTGTTCTTGTTGTTCTTGTTGTTCTTGTTGTTCTTGTTGTTCTTGTTGTTCTTGTTGTTCTTGTTGTTCTTGTTGTTCTTGTTGTTCTTGTTGTTCTTGTTGTTGTTGTTGTTCTTGTTGTTGTTGTTGTTCTTGCTGTTCTTGTTGTAGTTGTTGTTCTTGTCCTTGTTGTTCTTGTGGTTCTTATTGTTCTTGTTGTTCTTATTGTTCTTGTTGTTCTTGTTGTTCTTGCTGGTCATGTTGATCTTGTTGTCCTTGTTGTTCCTGTTGTTCTTGTTGTTCTAGTTGTTCTTGTTGTTCTTGTTGTTCCGGTTGTTCTTGTTGTTCTTGTCGTTCTTGTTGTTCTTGTTGTTCTTGTTGTTCTTGTTGTTCTTGTTGTTCTTGTTGTTCTTGTTGTTCTTGTTGTTCTTGTTGTTCTTGTTGTTCTTGTTGTTCTCGTTGTTCTCGTTGTTCTCGTTGTTCTCGTTGTTCTCGTTGTTCTCGTTGTTCTCGTCGTTCTCGTTGTTCTCGTCGTTCTCGTTGTTCTCGTTGTTCTCGTTGTTCCCGTTGTTCTCGTTGTTCTCGTTGTTCTCGTTGTTCTCGTTGTTCTCGTTGTTCTCGTTGTTCTCGTTGTTCTCGTTGTTGTTCTTGTTGTTCTCGTTGTTCTCGTTGTTCTCGTTGTTCCCGTTGTTCTCGTTGTTCCCGTTGTTCTCGTTGTTCTCGTTGTTCTCGTTGTTCTCGTTGTTCTCGTTGTTCTCGTTGTTCTCGTTGTTCTCGTTGTTATCGTTGTTCTCGTTGTTCTCGTTGTTGTCGTTGTTCTCGTTGTTCTTGTTGTTCTTGTTGTTCTTGTTGTTCTTGGTGTTCTTGTCGTTCTTGTTGTTCTTGTTGTTCTTGTTGTTCTTGTTGTTTTTGTTGTTCATGTTGTCCTTGTTGTTGTTCTTGTTGTTGTTCTAGTGGTCCTTGTTGTTGTTGTTCTGGTTGTTCTTGTTGTTCTTGTTGTTCCGGTTGTTCTTGTTGTTCTTGTTCTTGTTGTTCTTGTTGTTCTTGCTGTTCATGTTGTCTTGTTGTACTTGTTGTTCTAGTTGTTCTTGTTGTTCTTGTTGTTCTTGCTGTTCTTGTTCTTGTTGTTCTTGTTGTTCTTGTTGTTCTTGTTGTTCTTGTTGTTCTTGTTGTTCTTGCTGGTCATGTTGATCTTGTTGTTCTTGTTGTTGTTGTTGTTGTTGTTGTTGTTCTTGTTGTTCTTGTTGTTCTTGTTGTTCTTGTTGTTCTTGTTGTTCTTGTTGTTCTTGTTGTTCTTGTTGTTCTTGTTGTTCTTGTTGTTCTTGTTGTTCTTGTTGTTCTCGTTATTCTCGTTGTTCTCGTTGTTCTTGTTGTTCTTGGTGTTCTTGGTGTTCTTGTTGTTCTTGTTGTTGTTCTTGTTGTTGTTGTTGTACTTGCTGTTCTTGTTCTTGTTGTTCTTGTTGTTGTTGTCCTTGTTGTTCTTGTTGTTCCTGTTGTTCTTGTTGTTCTGGTAGTTCTTGTTGCTCTTGTTGTTCTAGTTGCTCTTGTTGTTCTAGTTGTTCTGGTTGTTCTCGTTGTTCTCGTTGTTCTCGTTGTTCTCGTTGTTGTTCTTGTTGTTCTCGTTGTTCTCGTTGTTCTCGTTCTCGTGTTCTCGTTGTTCTCGTTGTTCTCGTTGTTCTCGTTGTTCTCGTTGTTCTCGTTGTTCTCGTTGTTCTCGTTGTTGTTCTTGTTGTTCTCGTTGTTCTCGTTGTTCTCGTTGTTCTCGTTGTTCTCGTTGTTCTCGTTGTTCTCGTTGTTCTCGTTGTTCTCGTTGTTCTCGTTGTTCTCGTTGTTCTCGTTGTTCTCGTTGTAATTGTTGTTCTTGTTGTTCTTGTTGTTGTTGTTGTTGTTCTTGTTGTACTTGTTGTAGTTTTTGTTGTTGTCCTTGTTGTTGTTGTAGTTCTTGTTGTTCTTGTTGTTCTTGTTGTTCTTGTTGTTCTTGTTGTTCTTGTTGTTCTTGTTGTCCTTGTTGTTCTTGTTGCTCTTGTTGATCTTGTTGTTTTTGTTGATCTTGTTGTTCTTGTTGTTGTTGTTGATCTTGTTGATCTTGGTGTACTTGTTGTTCCTGTTGTTCTTGTTGTTCTTGGTGTTCTTGTTGTTCTTCTTGTTCTAGTTGTTGTTGTTGTTGTTGTTGTTCTTGTTGTTGTTCTTGTTGTTCTTCTTGTTGTTCTTCTTGTTCTAGTTGTTGTTGTTGTTGTTCTTGTTGTTGTTCTTGTTGTTCTTCTTGTTGTTCTTCTTGTTCTAGTTGTTGTTGTTGTTGTTCTTGTTGTTGTTCTTGTTGTTCTTCTTGTTGTTCTTCTTGTTCTTGTTGTTCTTCTTGTTGTTCTTGTTGTTCTTCTTGTTGTCCTTGTTGTTCTTGTTGTTCTTCTTGTTGTTCTTGTTGTTCTTGTTGTTCTTGTTGTACTTGTTGTTCATGTTGTTCTTGTTGTTCTTGTCGTTCTTGTTGTTCTTGTTGTTCTTGTTGTTCTTGTTGTTGTTCTTGCTGTTCTTGTTGTAGTTGTCGTTGTTGTAGTTCTTGTTGTTCTTGTTGTTCTTGTTGTTCTTGTTGTTCTTGTTGTTCTTGTTGTTCTTGTTGTCCTTGTTGTTCTTGTTGTTCTTGTTGTTCTTGTGGTTTTTGTTGATCTTGTTGTTCTTGTTGTTCTTGTTGTTGTTGTTGTTCTTGCTGTTCTTGTTGTAGTTGTTGTTGTTGTCCTTGTTGTTGTTGTAGTTCTTTGTGTTCTTGCTGTTCTTGTTGTTCTTGTTGTTCTGGTTGTTCTCGTTGTTCTCGTTGTTCTCGTTGTTCTCGTTGTTCTTGTTGCTCTTGTTGTTCTTGTTGTTCTTGGTGTTCTTGGTGTTCTTGTTGTTCTTCTTGTTCTAGTTGTTGTTGTTGTTGTTCTTGTTGTTGTTCTTGTTGTTCTTCTTGTTGTTCTTCTTGTTGTTCTTCTTGTTCTTGTTGTTCTTCTTGTTGTTCTTGTTGTCCTTGTTGTTCTTGTTGCTCTTGTTGATCTTGTTGTTTTTGTTGATCTTGTTGTTCTTGTTGTTGTTGTTGATCTTGTTGATCTTGGTGTACTTGTTGTTCCTGTTGTTCTTGTTGTTCTTGGTGTTCTTGTTGTTCTTCTTGTTCTAGTTGTTGTTGTTGTTGTTGTTGTTCTTGTTGTTGTTCTTGTTGTTCTTCTTGTTCTAGTTGTTGTTGTTGTTGTTCTTGTTGTTGTTCTTGTTGTTCTTCTTGTTGTTCTTCTTGTTCTTGTTGTTCTTCTTGTTGTTCTTGTTGTTCTTCTTGTTGTTCTTGTTGTTCTTGTTGTTCTTGTTGTTCTTGTTGTTGTTCTTGCTGTTCTTGTTGTAGTTGTTGTTGTTGTAGTTCTTGTTGTTCTTGTTGTTCTTGTTGTTCTTGTTGTTCTTGTTGTTCTTGTTGTTCTTGTTGTTCTTGTTGTCCTTGTTGTTCTTGTTGTTCTTGTTGTTCTTGTGGTTTTTGTTGATCTTGTTGTTCTTGTTGTTCTTGTTGTTGTTGTTGTTCTTGCTGTTCTTGTTGTAGTTGTTGTTGTTGTCCTTGTTGTTGTTGTAGTTCTTTGTGTTCTTGCTGTTCTTGTTGTTCTTGTTGTTCTGGTTGTTCTCGTTGTTCTCGTTGTTCTCGTTGTTCTCGTTGTTCTTGTTGCTCTTGTTGTTCTTGTTGTTCTTGGTGTTCTTGGTGTTCTTGTTGTTCTTCTTGTTCTAGTTGTTGTTGTTGTTGTTCTTGTTGTTGTTCTTGTTGTTCTTCTTGTTGTTCTTCTTGTTGTTCTTCTTGTTCTTGTTGTTCTTCTTGTTGTTCTTGTTGTTCTTCTTGTTGTTCTTGTTGTTCTTCTTGTTGTTCTTGTTGTTCTTGTTGTTCTTGTTGTTCTTGTTGTTCTTGTTGTTCTTGTTGTTCTTGTTGTTCTTGTTGTTCTTGTTGTTCTTGTTGTTCTTGTTGTTCTTGTTGTTCTTGTTGTTCTTGTTGTTCTTGTTGTTCTTGTTGTTCTTGTTCTTGTTGTTCTTGTTGTTCTTGTTGTTCTTGTTGTTCTTGTTGTTCTTGTTGTTCTTGTTGTTCTTGTTGTTCTTGTTGTTCTTGCTGGTCATGTTGATCTTGTTGTTCTTGTTGTTCTTGTTGTTCTTGTTGTTCTTGCTGGTCATGTTGATCTTGTTGTTCTTGTTGTTGTTGTTGTTGTTGTTGTCCTTGTTGTTCTTGTTGTTCTTGTTGTTCTGGTAGTTCTTGTTGTTCTTGTTGTTCCGGTTGTTCTTGTTGTTCTTGTTGTTCTTGTTCCTGTTGTTCTTGTTGTTCTTGTTGTTCTTGTTGTTCTTGTTGTTCTTGTTGTTCTTGCTGGTCATGTTGATCTTGTTGTTCTTGTTGTTGTTGTTGTTGTTGTCCTTGTTGTTCTTGTTGTTCTTGTTGTTCTTGTTGTTCTGGTAGTTCTTGTTGCTCTTGTTGTTCTAGTTGTTCTTGTTGTTCTCGTTGTTCTCGTTGTTCTCGTTGTTGTCGTTGTTCTCGTTGTTGTTCTTGTTGTTCTCGTTGTTCTCGTTGTTCTCGTTGTTCTCGTTGCTCTCGTTGTTCTCGTTGTTCTCGTTGTTCTCGTTGTTCTCGTTGTTCTCGTTGTTCTCGTTGTTGTTCTTGTTGTTCTCGTTGTTCTCGTTGTTCTCGTTGTTCTCGTTGTTCTCGTTGTTCTCGTTGTTCTCGTTGTTCTCGTTGTTCTCGTTGTTCTCGTTGTTCTCGTTGTTCTCGTTGTTCTCGTTGTTCTCGTTGTCCTCGTTGTTCTCGTTGTTCTTGTTGTAATTGTTGTTCTTGTTGTTGTTGTTGTTGTTCTTGCTGTTCTTGCTGTTCTTGCTGTTCTTGCTGTTCTTGTTGTTCTTGTTGTTCTTGTTGTTCTCGTTGTTCTCGTTGTTCTCGTTGTTCTCGTTGTTGTTCTCGTTGTTCTCGTTGTTCTCGTTGTTCTCGTTGTTCTCGTTGTTCTCGTTGTTCTCGTTGTTCTCGTTGTTCTCGTTGTACTCGTTGTTCTCGTTGTTCTCGTTGTTCTCGTTGTTCTTGTTGTTCTTGTTGTTCTTGTTGTTCTTGTTGTTCTTGTTGTTCTTGTTGTTCTTGCTGTTCTTCTTGTTCTTGTTGGCCTTGTTCTTCTTGTTGTTCTATTTGTTTTTGTTGATCTTGTTGCTCTTGTTGTTCTTGTTGTTGTTCTTGTTGATCTTGTTGTTCTTGCTGTTCTTGCTGTTCTTGCTGTTCTTGTTGTTCTCGTTGTTCTCGTTGTTCTCGTTGTTCTCGTTGTTCTCGTTGTTCTCGTTGTTCTCGTTGTTCTCGTTGTTCTCGTTGTTCTCGTTGTTCTCGTTGTTCTCGTTGTTCTTGTTGTTCTTGTTGCTCTTGTTGCTCTTGTTGCTCTAGTTGCTCTTGTTGCTCTTGTTGATCTTGTTGCTCTTGTTGCACTTGTTGCTCTTGTTGCTCTTGTTGCTCTTTTTGCTCTTGTTGGGCTTGTTGTTCTTGTTTTTCTTGTTGTTCTTGTTGTTCTTGTTGTTCTTGTTGTTGTTGTTCGTGTTGTTCTTGTTGTTCTTGTTGTTGTTGTTGTCCTTGTTTTTGTTGTTCTTGTTGTTGTTGTTCTTGCTGTTCTTGTTCTTGTTGTTCTTGCTGTTCTTGCTGTTCTTGCTGTTCTTGCTGTTCTTGCTGTTCTTGCTGTTCATGTTGTTATTGTTGTTGTTGTTGTTGTCCTTGTTGTTCTTGTTGTTCTTGTTGTTCTTGTTGTTCTTGTTGTTCTTGTTGTTCTTGTTGTTCTTGTTGTTGTTGTTATTCTTGCTGTTCTTGTTCTTGTTGTTCTTGTTGCTCTTGTTGTTCTTGTTGTTCTTGTTGTTCTTGTTGATCTTGTTGTTCTTGTTGTTCTTGTTGCTCTTGTTGCTCTTGTTGCTCTTGTTACTCTTGTTGCTCTTGTTGCTCTTGTTGCTGTTGTTGCTCTTCTTGTTCTTGTTGTTGTTGTTGTTGTGCTTGTTGTTCTTGTTGTTCTTGTTGTTCTTGTTGTTCTTGTTGTTCTTGTTGTTCTTGTTGCTCTTGTTGCTCTTGTTGTTCTTGTTGTTCTTGTTGTACTTGTTGTTCATGTTGTTCTCGTTGTTCTCGTTGTTCTCGTTGTTCTCGTTGTTCTCGTTGTTCTCGTTGTTCTTGTTGTTCTCGTTGTTCTCGTTGTTCTCGTTGTTCTCGTTGTTCTCGTTGTTCTCGTTGTTCTCATTGTTCTCGTTGTTCTCGTTGTTCTCGTTGTCCTCGTTGTTCTCGTTGTTCTTGTTGTAATTGTTGTTCTTGTTGTTGTTGTTGTTGTTGTTGTTGTTCTTGCTGTTCTTGCTGTTCTTGCTGTTCTTGTTGTTCTTGTTGTTCTTGTTGTTCTTGTTGTTCTCGTTGTTCTCGTTGTTCTCGTTGTTCTCGTTGTTGTTCTCGTTGTTCTCGTTGTTCTCGTTGTTCTCGTTGTTCTCGTTGTTCTCGTTGTTCTCGTTGTTCTCGTTGTTCTCGTTGTTCTCGTTGTTCTCGTTGTTCTCGTTGTTCTCGTTGTTCTCGTTGTTCTCGTTGTTCTCGTTGTTCTCGTTGTTCTCGTTGTTCTCGTTGTTCTCGTTGTTCTTGTTGTTCTTGTTGTTCTTGTTGTTCTTGTTGTCCTTGTTGTTCTTGTTGTTCTTGTTGTTCTTGTGGTTTTTGTTGATCTTGTTGTTCTTGTTGTTGTTGTTGTTCTTGCTGTTCTTGTTGTAGTTGTTGTTGTTGTCCTTGTTGTTGTTGTAGTTCTTGTTGTTCTTGCTGTTCTTGTTGTTCTTGTTGTTCTGGTTGTTCTCGTTGTTCTCGTTGTTCTCGTTGTTCTCGTTGTTCTCGTTGTTCTCGTTGTTCTCGCTGTTCTCGTTGTTCTTGTTGTTCTTGTTGTTCTTGGTGTTCTTGGTGTTCTTGTTGTTCTTCTTGTTCTAGTTGTTGTTGTTGTTGTTCTTGTTGTTGTTCTTGTTGTTCTTCTTGTTCTTGTTGTTCTTGTTGTTCTATTTGTTTTTGTTGATCTTGTTGCTCTTGTTGTTCTTGTTGTTGTTCTTGTTGATCTTGTTGTTTTTGTTGTTCTTGTTGTTCTTGTTGTTCTTGCTGTTCTTGTTGTTCTTGCTGTTCTTGTTGTAGTTGTTGTTGTTGTAGTTCTTGTTGTTCTTGTTGTTCTTGTTGTTCTTGTTGTCCTTGTTGTTCTTGTTGTTCTTGTTGTTCTTGTGGTTTTTGTTGATCTTGTTGTTCTTGTTGTTCTTGTTGCTCTAGTTGCTCTTGTTGCTCTTGTTGATCTTGTTGCTCTTGTTGCACTTGTTGCTCTTGTTGCTCTTGTTGCTCTTTTTGCTCTTGTTGGGCTTGTTGTTCTTGTTTTTCTTGTTGTTCTTGTTGTTCTTGTTGTTCTTGTTGTTGTTGTTCGTGTTGTTCTTGTTGTTCTTGTTGTTGTTGTTGTCCTTGTTTTTGTTGTTCTTGTTGTTGTTGTTCTTGCTGTTCTTGTTCTTGTTGTTCTTGCTGTTCTTGCTGTTCTTGCTGTTCTTGCTGTTCTTGCTGTTCTTGCTGTTCATGTTGTTATTGTTGTTGTTGTTGTTGTCCTTGTTGTTCTTGTTGTTCTTGTTGTTCTTGTTGTTCTTGTTGTTCTTGTTGTTGTTGTTATTCTTGCTGTTCTTGTTCTTGTTGTTCTTGTTGCTCTTGTTGTTCTTGTTGTTCTTGTTGTTCTTGTTGATCTTGTTGTTCTTGTTGTTCTTGTTGCTCTTGTTGCTCTTGTTGCTCTTGTTACTCTTGTTGCTCTTGTTGCTCTTGTTGCTGTTGTTGCTCTTCTTGTTCTTGTTGTTGTTGTTGTTGTGCTTGTTGTTCTTGTTGTTCTTGTTGTTCTTGTTGTTCTTGTTGTTCTTGTTGTTCTTGTTGCTCTTGTTGCTCTTGTTGTTCTTGTTGTTCTTGTTGTACTTGTTGTTCATGTTGTTCTCGTTGTTCTCGTTGTTCTCGTTGTTCTCGTTGTTCTCGTTGTTCTCGTTGTTCTCGTTGTTCTCGTTGTTCTCGTTGTTCTCGTTGTTCTCGTTGTTCTCGTTGTTCTCGTTGTTCTCATTGTTCTCGTTGTTCTCGTTGTTCTCGTTGTCCTCGTTGTTCTCGTTGTTCTTGTTGTAATTGTTGTTCTTGTTGTTGTTGTTGTTGTTGTTGTTGTTGTTGTTCTTGCTGTTCTTGCTGTTCTTGCTGTTCTTGTTGTTCTTGTTGTTCTTGTTGTTCTTGTTGTTCTCGTTGTTCTCGTTGTTCTCGTTGTTCTCGTTGTTGTTCTCGTTGTTCTCGTTGTTCTCGTTGTTCTCGTTGTTCTCGTTGTTCTCGTTGTTCTCGTTGTTCTCGTTGTTCTCGTTGTTCTCGTTGTTCTCGTTGTTCTCGTTGTTCTCGTTGTTCTCGTTGTTCTCGTTGTTCTCGTTGTTCTTGTTGTTCTTGTTGTTCTTGTTGTTCTTGTTGTCCTTGTTGTTCTTGTTGTTCTTGTTGTTCTTGTGGTTTTTGTTGATCTTGTTGTTCTTGTTGTTGTTGTTGTTCTTGCTGTTCTTGTTGTAGTTGTTGTTGTTGTCCTTGTTGTTGTTGTAGTTCTTGTTGTTCTTGCTGTTCTTGTTGTTCTTGTTGTTCTGGTTGTTCTCGTTGTTCTCGTTGTTCTCGTTGTTCTCGTTGTTCTCGTTGTTCTCGTTGTTCTCGTTGTTCTCGCTGTTCTCGTTGTTCTTGTTGTTCTTGTTGTTCTTGGTGTTCTTGGTGTTCTTGTTGTTCTTCTTGTTCTAGTTGTTGTTGTTGTTGTTCTTGTTGTTGTTCTTGTTGTTCTTCTTGTTCTTGTTGTTCTTGTTGTTCTTGTTGTTCTTGTTGTTCCTGTTGTTCTTGTTGTTCTTGTTGTTCTTGTTGTTCTTGTTGCTCTTGTTGTTCTTGCTGTTCTTGTTGTAGTTGTTGTTGTTGTAGTTCTTGTTGTTCTTGTTGTTCTTGTTGTTCTTGTTGTTCTTGTTGTCCTTGTTGTTCTTGTTGATCTTGTTGTTCTTGTGGTTTTTGTTGATCTTGTTGTTCTTGTTGTTCTTGTTGTTGTTGTTGTTGTTCTTGCTGTTCTTGTTGTAGTTGTTGTTGTTGTCCTTGTTGTTGTTGTAGTTCTTGTTGTTCTTGCTGTTCTTGTTGTTCTTGTTGTTCTGGTTGTTCTCGTTGTTCTCGTTGTTCTCGTTGTTCTCGTTGTTCTCGTTGTTCTCGTTGTTCTCGTTGTTCTCGTTGTTCTCGTTGTTCTTGTTGTTCTTGTTGTTCTTGGTGTTCTTGGTGTTCTTGTTGTTCTTCTTGTTCTAGTTGTTGTTGTTGTTGTTCTTGTTGTTCTTCTTGTTGTTCTTCTTGTTGTTCTTCTTGTTCTTGTTGTTCTTCTTGTTGTTCTTGTTGTTCTTGTTGTTCTTGTTGTTCTTCTTGTTGTTCTTGTTGTTCTTGTTGTTCTTGTTGTACTTGTTGTTCTTGTTGTTCTTGTTGCTCTTTCGTTCTTGTTGTTCTTGTTGTTCTTGTTGTTCTTGTTGTTCTTGTTGTTCTTGTTGTTCTTGTTGTTCGTGTTGTTCTTTTTGTTGTTGTTCTTGTTGTTCTTGTTGTTCTTGTTGTTCTTGTTGTTCTTGTTGTTCTTGTTGTTCTTGTTGTTCTTGTTGTTCTTGTTGTTTTTGTTGTTCTTGTTGTTCTTGTTGTTCTTGCTGTTCTTGTTGTAGTTGTTGTTGTTGTAGTTCTTGTTGTTCTTGTTGTTCTTGTTGTTCTTGTTGTTCTTGTTGTCCTTGTTGTTCTTGTTGTTCTTGTTGTTCTTGTGGTTTTTGTTGATCTTGTTGTTCTTGTTGTTCTTGTTGTTGTTGTTGTTCTTGCTGTTCTTGTTGTTCTCGTTGTTCTCGTTGCTCTCGTTGTTGTTGTCCTTGTTGTTCTTGTTGTTCTTGTTGTTCTTGTTGTTCTGGTAGTTCTTGTTGCTCTTGTTGTTCTTGTTGTTCTTGTTGTTCTTGTTGTTCTTGTTGTTCTTGTTGTTCTTGTTGTTCTTGTTGTTCTTGTTGTTCTTGTTGTTCTTGTTGTTCTTGTTGTTCTTGTTGTTCTTGTTGTTCTTGTTGTTCTTGTTGTTCTTGTTGTTCTTGTTGTTCTTGTTGTTTTTGTTGTTCTTGTTGTTCTTGTTGTTCTTGCTGTTCTTGTTGTAGTTGTTGTTGTTGTAGTTCTTGTTGTTCTTGTTGTTCTTGTTGTTCTTGTTGTTCTTGTTGTTCTTGTTGTCCTTGTTGTTCTTGTTGTTCTTGTTGTTCTTGTGGTTTTTGTTGATCTTGTTGTTCTTGTTGTTGTTGTTGTTCTTGCTGTTCTTGTTGTTCTCGTTGTTCTCGTTGTTCTCGTTGTTCTCGTTGTTGTTGTCCTTGTTGTTCTTGTTGTTCTTGTTGTTCTTGTTGTTCTTGTTGTTCTTGTTGTTCTGGTAGTTCTTGTTGCTCCTGTTGTTCTTGTTCTTCTTGTCGTTCTTCTTGTTCTTGTTGTTCTTCTTGTTGTTCTTGTTGTTCTTGTTGTTCTTGTTGTTCTTGTTGTTCTTGTTGTTCTTGTTGTTCTTGTTGTTCTTGTTGTTCTTGTTGTTCTTGTTGTTCTTGTTGTTCTTGTTGTTCTTGTTGTTCTTGTTGTTCTTGTTGTTCTGGTAGTTCTTGTTGCTCCTGTTGTTCTTGTTCTTCTTGTCGTTCTTCTTGTTCTTGTTGTTCTTCTTGTTGTTCTTGTTGTTCTTGTTGTTCTTGTTGTTCTTGTTGTTCTTGTTGTTCTTGTTGTTCTTGTTGTTCTTGTTGTTCTTGTTGTTTTTGTTGATCTTGTTGTTCTTGTTGTTCTTGTTGTTCTTGTTGTTCTCGTTGTTCTCGTTGTTCTCGTTGTTCTCGTTGTTCTCGTTGTTCTCGTTGTTCTCGTTGTTCTCGTTGTTCTTGTTGTTCTTGTTGCTCTTGTTGCTCTTGTTGCTCTAGTTGCTCTTGTTGCTCTTGTTGATCTTGTTGCTCTTGTTGCACTTGTTGCTCTTGTTGCTCTTGTTGCTCTTTTTGCTCTTGTTGGGCTTGTTGTTCTTGTTTTTCTTGTTGTTCTTGTTGTTCTTGTTGTTCTTGTTGTTGTTGTTCGTGTTGTTCTTGTTGTTCTTGTTGTTGTTGTTGTCCTTGTTTTTGTTGTTCTTGTTGTTGTTGTTCTTGCTGTTCTTGTTCTTGTTGTTCTTGCTGTTCTTGCTGTTCTTGCTGTTCTTGCTGTTCTTGCTGTTCTTGCTGTTCATGTTGTTATTGTTGTTGTTGTTGTTGTCCTTGTTGTTCTTGTTGTTCTTGTTGTTCTTGTTGTTCTTGTTGTTCTTGTTGTTCTTGTTGTTCTTGTTGTTGTTGTTATTCTTGCTGTTCTTGTTCTTGTTGTTCTTGTTGCTCTTGTTGTTCTTGTTGTTCTTGTTGTTCTTGTTGATCTTGTTGTTCTTGTTGTTCTTGTTGCTCTTGTTGCTCTTGTTGCTCTTGTTACTCTTGTTGCTCTTGTTGCTCTTGTTGCTGTTGTTGCTCTTCTTGTTCTTGTTGTTGTTGTTGTTGTGCTTGTTGTTCTTGTTGTTCTTGTTGTTCTTGTTGTTCTTGTTGTTCTTGTTGTTCTTGTTGCTCTTGTTGCTCTTGTTGTTCTTGTTGTTCTTGTTGTACTTGTTGTTCATGTTGTTCTCGTTGTTCTCGTTGTTCTCGTTGTTCTCGTTGTTCTCGTTGTTCTTGTTGTTCTCGTTGTTCTCGTTGTTCTCGTTGTTCTCGTTGTTCTCGTTGTTCTCGTTGTTCTCATTGTTCTCGTTGTTCTCGTTGTTCTCGTTGTCCTCGTTGTTCTCGTTGTTCTTGTTGTAATTGTTGTTCTTGTTGTTGTTGTTGTTGTTGTTGTTGTTCTTGCTGTTCTTGCTGTTCTTGCTGTTCTTGTTGTTCTTGTTGTTCTTGTTGTTCTTGTTGTTCTCGTTGTTCTCGTTGTTCTCGTTGTTCTCGTTGTTGTTCTCGTTGTTCTCGTTGTTCTCGTTGTTCTCGTTGTTCTCGTTGTTCTCGTTGTTCTCGTTGTTCTCGTTGTTCTCGTTGTTCTCGTTGTTCTCGTTGTTCTCGTTGTTCTCGTTGTTCTCGTTGTTCTCGTTGTTCTCGTTGTTCTCGTTGTTCTCGTTGTTCTCGTTGTTCTCGTTGTTCTTGTTGTTCTTGTTGTTCTTGTTGTTCTTGTTGTCCTTGTTGTTCTTGTTGTTCTTGTTGTTCTTGTGGTTTTTGTTGATCTTGTTGTTCTTGTTGTTGTTGTTGTTCTTGCTGTTCTTGTTGTAGTTGTTGTTGTTGTCCTTGTTGTTGTTGTAGTTCTTGTTGTTCTTGCTGTTCTTGTTGTTCTTGTTGTTCTGGTTGTTCTCGTTGTTCTCGTTGTTCTCGTTGTTCTCGTTGTTCTCGTTGTTCTCGTTGTTCTCGCTGTTCTCGTTGTTCTTGTTGTTCTTGTTGTTCTTGGTGTTCTTGGTGTTCTTGTTGTTCTTCTTGTTCTAGTTGTTGTTGTTGTTGTTCTTGTTGTTGTTCTTGTTGTTCTTCTTGTTCTTGTTGTTCTTGTTGTTCTATTTGTTTTTGTTGATCTTGTTGCTCTTGTTGTTCTTGTTGTTGTTCTTGTTGATCTTGTTGTTTTTGTTGTTCTTGTTGTTCTTGTTGTTCTTGCTGTTCTTGTTGTTCTTGCTGTTCTTGTTGTAGTTGTTGTTGTTGTAGTTCTTGTTGTTCTTGTTGTTCTTGTTGTTCTTGTTGTCCTTGTTGTTCTTGTTGTTCTTGTTGCTCTTGTGGTTTTTGTTGATCTTGTTGTTCTTGTTGTTCTTGTTGCTCTAGTTGCTCTTGTTGCTCTTGTTGATCTTGTTGCTCTTGTTGCACTTGTTGCTCTTGTTGCTCTTGTTGCTCTTTTTGCTCTTGTTGGGCTTGTTGTTCTTGTTTTTCTTGTTGTTCTTGTTGTTCTTGTTGTTCTTGTTGTTGTTGTTCGTGTTGTTCTTGTTGTTCTTGTTGTTGTTGTTGTCCTTGTTTTTGTTGTTCTTGTTGTTGTTGTTCTTGCTGTTCTTGTTCTTGTTGTTCTTGCTGTTCTTGCTGTTCTTGCTGTTCTTGCTGTTCTTGCTGTTCTTGCTGTTCATGTTGTTATTGTTGTTGTTGTTGTTGTCCTTGTTGTTCTTGTTGTTCTTGTTGTTCTTGTTGTTCTTGTTGTTCTTGTTGTTCTTGTTGTTGTTGTTATTCTTGCTGTTCTTGTTCTTGTTGTTCTTGTTGCTCTTGTTGTTCTTGTTGTTCTTGTTGTTCTTGTTGATCTTGTTGTTCTTGTTGTTCTTGTTGCTCTTGTTGCTCTTGTTGCTCTTGTTACTCTTGTTGCTCTTGTTGCTCTTGTTGCTGTTGTTGCTCTTCTTGTTCTTGTTGTTGTTGTTGTTGTGCTTGTTGTTCTTGTTGTTCTTGTTGTTCTTGTTGTTCTTGTTGTTCTTGTTGTTCTTGTTGCTCTTGTTGCTCTTGTTGTTCTTGTTGTTCTTGTTGTACTTGTTGTTCATGTTGTTCTCGTTGTTCTCGTTGTTCTCGTTGTTCTCGTTGTTCTCGTTGTTCTCGTTGTTCTCGTTGTTCTCGTTGTTCTCGTTGTTCTCGTTGTTCTCGTTGTTCTCGTTGTTCTCGTTGTTCTCATTGTTCTCGTTGTTCTCGTTGTTCTCGTTGTCCTCGTTGTTCTCGTTGTTCTTGTTGTAATTGTTGTTCTTGTTGTTGTTGTTGTTGTTGTTGTTGTTGTTGTTCTTGCTGTTCTTGCTGTTCTTGCTGTTCTTGTTGTTCTTGTTGTTCTTGTTGTTCTTGTTGTTCTCGTTGTTCTCGTTGTTCTCGTTGTTCTCGTTGTTGTTCTCGTTGTTCTCGTTGTTCTCGTTGTTCTCGTTGTTCTCGTTGTTCTCGTTGTTCTCGTTGTTCTCGTTGTTCTCGTTGTTCTCGTTGTTCTCGTTGTTCTCGTTGTTCTCGTTGTTCTCGTTGTTCTCGTTGTTCTTGTTGTTCTTGTTGTTCTTGTTGTTCTTGTTGTCCTTGTTGTTCTTGTTGTTCTTGTTGTTCTTGTGGTTTTTGTTGATCTTGTTGTTCTTGTTGTTGTTGTTGTTCTTGCTGTTCTTGTTGTAGTTGTTGTTGTTGTCCTTGTTGTTGTTGTAGTTCTTGTTGTTCTTGCTGTTCTTGTTGTTCTTGTTGTTCTGGTTGTTCTCGTTGTTCTCGTTGTTCTCGTTGTTCTCGTTGTTCTCGTTGTTCTCGTTGTTCTCGTTGTTCTCGCTGTTCTCGTTGTTCTTGTTGTTCTTGTTGTTCTTGGTGTTCTTGGTGTTCTTGTTGTTCTTCTTGTTCTAGTTGTTGTTGTTGTTGTTCTTGTTGTTGTTCTTGTTGTTCTTCTTGTTCTTGTTGTTCTTGTTGTTCTTGTTGTTCTTGTTGTTCCTGTTGTTCTTGTTGTTCTTGTTGTTCTTGTTGTTCTTGTTGCTCTTGTTGTTCTTGCTGTTCTTGTTGTAGTTGTTGTTGTTGTAGTTCTTGTTGTTCTTGTTGTTCTTGTTGTTCTTGTTGTTCTTGTTGTCCTTGTTGTTCTTGTTGATCTTGTTGTTCTTGTGGTTTTTGTTGATCTTGTTGTTCTTGTTGTTCTTGTTGTTGTTGTTGTTGTTCTTGCTGTTCTTGTTGTAGTTGTTGTTGTTGTCCTTGTTGTTGTTGTAGTTCTTGTTGTTCTTGCTGTTCTTGTTGTTCTTGTTGTTCTGGTTGTTCTCGTTGTTCTCGTTGTTCTCGTTGTTCTCGTTGTTCTCGTTGTTCTCGTTGTTCTCGTTGTTCTCGTTGTTCTCGTTGTTCTCGTTGTTCTTGTTGTTCTTGTTGTTCTTGGTGTTCTTGGTGTTCTTGTTGTTCTTCTTGTTCTAGTTGTTGTTGTTGTTGTTCTTGTTGTTCTTCTTGTTGTTCTTCTTGTTGTTCTTCTTGTTCTTGTTGTTCTTCTTGTTGTTCTTGTTGTTCTTGTTGTTCTTGTTGTTCTTCTTGTTGTTCTTGTTGTTCTTGTTGTTCTTGTTGTACTTGTTGTTCTTGTTGTTCTTGTTGCTCTTTCGTTCTTGTTGTTCTTGTTGTTCTTGTTGTTCTTGTTGTTCTTGTTGTTCTTGTTGTTCTTGTTGTTCGTGTTGTTCTTTTTGTTGTTGTTCTTGTTGTTCTTGTTGTTCTTGTTGTTCTTGTTGTTCTTGTTGTTCTTGTTGTTCTTGTTGTTCTTGTTGTTCTTGTTGTTTTTGTTGTTCTTGTTGTTCTTGTTGTTCTTGCTGTTCTTGTTGTAGTTGTTGTTGTTGTAGTTCTTGTTGTTCTTGTTGTTCTTGTTGTTCTTGTTGTTCTTGTTGTCCTTGTTGTTCTTGTTGTTCTTGTTGTTCTTGTGGTTTTTGTTGATCTTGTTGTTCTTGTTGTTCTTGTTGTTGTTGTTGTTCTTGCTGTTCTTGTTGTTCTCGTTGTTCTCGTTGCTCTCGTTGTTGTTGTCCTTGTTGTTCTTGTTGTTCTTGTTGTTCTGGTAGTTCTTGTTGCTCTTGTTGTTCTTGTTGTTCTTGTTGTTCTTGTTGTTCTTGTTGTTCTTGTTGTTCTTGTTGTTCTTGTTGTTCTTGTTGTTCTTGTTGTTCTTGTTGTTCTTGTTGTTCTTGTTGTTCTTGTTGTTCTTGTTGTTCTTGTTGTTCTTGTTGTTCTTGTTGTTCTTGTTGTTTTTGTTGTTCTTGTTGTTCTTGTTGTTCTTGCTGTTCTTGTTGTAGTTGTTGTTGTTGTAGTTCTTGTTGTTCTTGTTGTTCTTGTTGTTCTTGTTGTTCTTGTTGTTCTTGTTGTCCTTGTTGTTCTTGTTGTTCTTGTTGTTCTTGTGGTTTTTGTTGATCTTGTTGTTCTTGTTGTTGTTGTTGTTCTTGCTGTTCTTGTTGTTCTCGTTGTTCTCGTTGTTCTCGTTGTTCTCGTTGTTGTTGTCCTTGTTGTTCTTGTTGTTCTTGTTGTTCTTGTTGTTCTTGTTGTTCTTGTTGTTCTGGTAGTTCTTGTTGCTCCTGTTGTTCTTGTTCTTCTTGTCGTTCTTCTTGTTCTTGTTGTTCTTCTTGTTGTTCTTGTTGTTCTTGTTGTTCTTGTTGTTCTTGTTGTTCTTGTTGTTCTTGTTGTTCTTGTTGTTCTTGTTGTTCTTGTTGTTCTTGTTGTTCTTGTTGTTCTTGTTGTTCTTGTTGTTCTTGTTGTTCTTGTTGTTCTTGTTGTTCTTGTTGTTCTTGTTGTTCTGGTAGTTCTTGTTGCTCCTGTTGTTCTTGTTCTTCTTGTCGTTCTTCTTGTTCTTGTTGTTCTTCTTGTTGTTCTTGTTGTTCTTGTTGTTCTTGTTGTTCTTGTTGTTCTTGTTGTTCTTGTTGTTCTTGTTGTTCTTGTTGTTCTTGTTGTTCTTGTTGTTCTTGTTGTTCTTGTTGTTCTTGTTGTTCTTGTTGTTCTTGTTGTTCTCGTTATTCTCGTTGTTCTCGTTGTTCTTGTTGTTCTTGTTTTTCTTGGTGTTCTTGGTGTTCTTGTTGTTCTAGTTGTTGTTGTTGTTGTTCTTGTTGTTGTTCTTGTTGTTGTTCTTGTTGTTCTTCTTGTTCTTGTTGTTCTTCTTGTTGTTCTTGTTGTTCTTGTTGTTCTTGTTGTTCTGGTAGTTCTTGTTGCTCTTGTTGTTCTTGTTGTTCTTGTTGTTCTTGTTGTTCTTGTTGTTCTTGTTGTTCTTGTTGTTCTTGTTGTTTTTGTTGATCTTGTTGTTCTTGTTGTTCTTGTTGTTCTTGTTGTTCTTGTTGTTCTTGTTGTTCTTGTTGTTCTTGTTGTTCTTGTTGTTCTTGTTGTTCTTCTTGTTGTTCTTGTTGTTCTTGTTGTTCTTGTTGTTCTTCTTGTTGTTCTTGTTGTTCTTGTTGTTCTTGTTGTTCTTGTTGTTCTTGTTGTTCTTGTTGTTCTTGTTGTTCTTGTTGTTCTTGTTGTTCTTGTTGTTCTTGTTGTTCTTGTTGTTCTCGTTATTCTCGTTGTTCTCGTTGTTCTTGTTGTTCTTGTTGTTCTTGGTGTTCTTGGTGTTCTTGTTGTTCTAGTTGTTGTTGTTGTTGTTCTTGTTGTTGTTCTTGTTGTTGTTCTTGTTGTTCTTCTTGTTCTTGTTGTTCTTCTTGTTGTTCTTGTTGTTCTTGTTGTTCTTGTTGTTCTGGTAGTTCTTGTTGCTCTTGTTGTTCTTGTTGTTCTTGTTGTTCTTGTTGTTCTTGTTGTTCTTGTTGTTCTTGTTGTTCTTGTTGTTTTTGTTGATCTTGTTGTTCTTGTTGTTCTTGTTGTTCTTGTTGTTCTTGTTGTTCTTGTTGTTCTTGTTGTTCTTGTTGTTCTTGTTGTTCTTGTTGTTCTTGTTGTTCTTGTTGTTCTTGTTGTTCTTGTTGTTCTTGTTGTTCTTGTTGTTCTTGTTGTTCTTGTTGTTCTTGTTGTTCTTGTTGTTCTTGTTGTTCCTGTTGTTCCTGTTGTTCTTGTTGTTCTTGTTGTTCTTGTTGTTTTTGTTGTTCTTGTTGTTCTTGTTGTTCTTGCTGTTCTTGTTGTAGTTGTTGTTGTTGTAGTTCTTGTTGTTCTTGTTGTTCTTGCTGTTCTTGTTGTTCTTGTTGTTCTTGTTGTTCTTGTTGTCCTTGTTGTTCTTGTTGTTCTTGTTGTTCTTGTGGTTTTTGTTGATCTTGTTGTTCTTGTTGTTGTTGTTGTTCTTGCTGTTCTTGTTGTTCTCGTTGTTCTCGTTGATCTCGTTGTTGTTGTCCTTGTTGTTCTTGTTGTTCTTGTTGTTCTTGTTGTTCTGGTAGTTCTTGTTGCTCTTGTTGTTCTTGTTGTTCTTGTTGTTCTTGTTGTTCTTGTTGTTCTTGTTGTTCTTGTTGTTCTTGTTGTTCTTGTTGTTCTTGTTGTTCTTGTTGTTCTTGTTGTTCTTGTTGTTCTTGTTGTTCTTGTTGTTCTCGTTGTTCTCGTTGTTGTTCTTGTTGTTCTCGTTGTTCTCGTTGTTCTCGTTGTTCCCGTTGTTCCCGTTGTTCTCGTTGTTCTCGTTGTTCTCGTTGTTCTCGTTGTTCTCGTTGTTCTCGTTGTTCTCGTTGTTCTCGTTGTTCTCGTTGTTCTCGTTGTTCTTGTTGTTCTTGTTGTTCTTGTTGTTCTTGTTGTTCTTGTTGTTGTTGTTGTTGTTCTTGCTGCTCTTGTTGTAGCTGTTGTTGTTGTCCTTGTTGTTGTTGTAGTTCTTGTTGTTCTTGTTGTTCTTGTTGTTCTTGTTGTTCTTGTTGTTCTTGTTGTTCTTGTTGTTCTTGTTGTTCTTGTTGTTCTTGTTGTTCTTGTTGTCCTTGTTGTTCTTGTTGCTCTTGTTGATCTTGTTGTTTTTGTTGATCTTGTTGTTCTTGTTGTTCTTGTTGATCTTGTTGATCTTGGTGTACTTGTTGCTCCTGTTGTTCTTGTTGTTCTTGGTGTTCTTGTTGTTCTTCTTGTTCTAGTTGTTGTTGTTGTTGTTCTTGTTGTTCTTCTTGGTGTTCTTGTTGTTCTTCTTGTTCTAGTTGTTGTTGTTGTTGTTCTTGTTGTTCTTCTTGTTGTTCTTCTTGTTCTTGTTGTTCTTCTTGTTGTTCTTGTTGTTCTTGTTGTTCTTGTTGTTCTTGTTGTTCTTGTTGTTCTTGTTGTTCTTGTTGTTCTTGTTGTTCTTGTTGTTCTTGTTGTTCTTGTTGTTCTTGTTGTTCTTGTTGTTCTTGTTGTTCTTGTTGTTCTTGATGTTCTTGTTGTTCTTGTTGTTCTTGTTGATCTTGTTGATCTTGGTGTACTTGTTGTTCCTGTTGTTCTTGTTGTTCTTGGTGTTCTTGTTGTTCTTGTTGTTCTTGCTGTTCTTGTTGTAGTTGTTGTTGTTGTAGTTCTTGTTGTTCTTGTTGTTCTTGTTGTTCTTGTTGTTCTTGTTGTTCTTGTTGTCCTTGTTGTTCTTGTTGTTCTTGTTGTTCTTGTGGTTTTTGTTGATCTTGTTGTTCTTGTTGTTGTTGTTGTTCTTGCTGTTCTTGTTGTTCTCGTTGTTCTCGTTGTTCTCGTTGTTCTCGTTGTTGTTGTCCTTGTTGTTCTTGTTGTTCTTGTTGTTCTTGTTGTTCTTGTTGTTCTTGTTGTTCTGGTAGTTCTTGTTGCTCTTGTTGTTCTTGTTGTTCTTGTTGTTCTTGTTGTTCTTGTTGTTCTTGTTGTTCTTGTTGTTCTTGTTGTTCTTGTTGTTCTTGTTGTTCTTGTTGTTCTTGTTGTTCTTGTTGTTCTTGTTGTTCTTGTTGTTCTTGTTGTTCTTGTTGTTCTTGTTGTTCTCGTTATTCTCGTTGTTCTCGTTGTTCTTGTTGTTCTCGGTGTTCTCGTTGTTCTCGTTGTTCTCGTTGTTCTCGTTGTTCTCGTTGTTCTCGTTGTTCTCGTTGTTCTTGTTGTAATTGTTGTTCTTGTTGTTCTTGTTGTTGTTGTTGTTGTTCTTGCTGCTCTTGTTGTAGTTGTTGTTGTTGTCCTTGTTGTTGTTGTAGTTCTTGTTGTTCTTGTTGTTCTTGTTGTTCTTGTTGTTCTTGTTGTTCTTGTTGTTCTTGTTGTTCTTGTTGTTCTTGTTGTTCTTGTTGATCTTGTTGTTCTTGCTGTTCTTGTTGTCCTTGTTGTTCTTGTTGCTCTTGTTGATCTTGTTGTTTTTGTTGATCTTGTTGTTCTTGTTGTTCTTGTTGATCTTGTTGATCTTGGTGTACTTGTTGCTCCTGTTGTTCTTGTTCTTCTTGTCGTTCTTCTTGTTCTTGTTGTTCTTCTTGTTGTTCTTGTTGTTCTTGTTGTTCTTGTTGTTCTTGTTGTTCTTGTTGTTCTTGTTGTTCTTGTTGTTCTTGTTGTTCTTGTTGTTCTTGTTGTTCTTGTTGTTCTTGTTGTTCTCGTTATTCTCGTTGTTCTCGTTGTTCTTGTTGTTCTTGTTGTTCTTGGTGTTCTTGGTGTTCTTGTTGTTCTAGTTGTTGTTGTTGTTGTTCTTGTTGTTGTTCTTGTTGTTGTTCTTGTTGTTCTTCTTGTTCTTGTTGTTCTTCTTGTTGTTCTTGTTGTTCTTGTTGTTCTTGTTGTTCTTGTTGTTCTGGTAGTTCTTGTTGCTCTTGTTGTTCTTGTTGTTCTTGTTGTTCTTGTTGTTCTTGTTGTTCTTGTTGTCCTTGTTGTTTTTGTTGATCTTGTTGTTCTTGTTGTTCTTGTTGTTCTTGTTGTTCTTGTTGTTCTTGTTGTTCTTGTTGTTCTTGTTGTTCTTGTTGTTCTTGTTGTTCTTGTTGTTCTTGTTGTTCTTGTTGTTCTTGTTGTTCTTGTTGTTCTTGTTGTTCTTGTTGTTCCTGTTGTTCCTGTTGTTTTTGTTGTTCTTGTTGTTCTTGTTGTTCTTGCTGTTCTTGTTGTAGTTGTTGTTGTTGTAGTTCTTGTTGTTCTTGTTGTTCTTGCTGTTCTTGTTGTTCTTGTTGTTCTTGTTGTTCTTGTTGTCCTTGTTGTTCTTGTTGTTCTTGTTGTTCTTGTGGTTTTTGTTGATCTTGTTGTTCTTGTTGTTGTTGTTGTTCTTGCTGTTCTTGTTGTTCTCGTTGTTCTCGTTGTTCTCGTTGTTGTTGTCCTTGTTGTTCTTGTTGTTCTTGTTGTTCTTGTTGTTCTGGTAGTTCTTGTTGCTCTTGTTGTTCTTGTTGTT
>NW_027476104.1:1130000-1132500 GCF_051020955.1 Megalopta genalis
TTGCTCTTGTTGCTCTTGTTGTTCTTGTTGCTCTTGTTGTTCTTGTTGTTCTTGTTGCTATTGTTGCTTTTGTTGCTCTTGTTGCTCTTGTTGCTCTTGTTGCTGCTGTTGTTCTTGTTTTTCTGGTTGTTGATGTTCTTGTTGTTCATGTTGTTGTTGTTGTTGTTGTTGTTGTCCTTATCCTTGTTGTTCATGTTGTTGTTGTTGTTGTTGTTGTTGTCCTTGTCCTTGTTGTTCTTGTTGTGCTTGTTGATCTTGTTGTTCTTGTTGTTCTTGTTGTTCTTGTTGCTCTTGTTGCTCTTGTTGCTCTTGTTGCTCTTGTTGTTCTTGTTGTTCTTCTTGTTGTTGTTCTTGCTGTTCTTGTTCTTGTTGTCCTTGTTGTTCTTTCTGTTCTAGTTGTTCTTGTTCTTGTCCTTGTTGTTCTTGTTGCTCTTGTTGCTCTTGTTGCTCTTGTTGTTCTTGTTGTTCTTGTTGTTGTTGTTCTTGCTGTTCTTGTTCTTGTTGTCCTTGTTGTTCTTTCTGTTCTTGTTGTTCTTGTTGTTGTTCTTGTTGTTCTTGTTGTTGTTCTTGTTGTTCTTGTTGTTCTCGTTGTTCTTGTTGTCCTCGTTGTTCTCGTTGTTCTCGTTGTTCTCGTTGATCTCGTTGATCTCGTTGTTCTCGTTGTTCTCGTTGTTCTCGTTGTTCTCGTTGTTCTCGTTGTTCTCGTTGTTCTCGTTGTTCTCGTTGTTCTCGTTGTTCTCGTTGTTCTCGTTGTTCTCGTTGTTCTCGTTGTTCTCGTTGTTCTCGTTGTTCTCGTTGTTCTCGTTGTTCTCGTTGTTCTCGTTGCTCTCGTCGTTCTCGTTGTTCTCGTTGTTCTCGTTGTTCTCGTTGTTCTCGTTGTTCTGGTTGTTGTTGTTGTTGTTGTTGTTGTTGTTGTTGTTCTCGTTGTTCTTGTTGTTGTTGTTCCTGTTGTTCTTGTTGTTGTTGTTCATGTTGTTCTTGCTGTTCTTGTTCTTGTTGTTCTTGTTGTTCTTGTTGTTCTCGTTGTTCTTGTTGTTCTCGTTGTTCTTGTTGATCTTGCTGATCTTGTTGTTCTTGTTGTTCTTGTTGTTCTTGGTGTTCTTGTTGTTCTTCTTGTTCTTCTTGTCCTAGTTGTTGTCGTTGTTGTTCTTGTTGTTGTTCTTCTTGTTCTTCTTGATGTTCTTGTTGTTCTTGTTGTTCTTCTTGTTGTTCTTGTTGTTCTTCTTGTTGTTCTTGTTGTTCTTCTTGTTGTTCTTGTTGTTCTTCTTGTTCTTGTAGTTCTTGTTGTTCTTGTTGTTCTTGTTGTTCTTGTTGTTCTTGTTGTTCTTGTTGCTCTTGTTGCTCTTGTTGTTCTTGTTGTTTTTGTTGTTCTTGTTGTTGTTGTTGTTCTTGTTGTTGTTCTAGTTGTTCTTGTTGTTGTTGTTCTGGTTGTTCTTGTTGTTCTTGTTGTTCCGGTTGGTCTTGTTGTTCTTGTTGTTCTTGTTGCTCTTGTTGTTCTTGTTGTTCTTGTTGTTCTTGTTGTTCTTGTTCTTCTTGCTGCTCTTGTTGTTCTTGTTGTTTTTGTTGTTGTTGTTGTTGTTGTTGTTGTTGTTGTTCTTGTTATTGTTCTAGTTGTTCTTGTTGTTGTTGTTCTGGTTGTTCTTGTTGTTCTCGTTGCTCTTGTTGTTCTCGTTGTTCTCGTTGTTCTTGTTGTTCTTGTTGTTCTTGGTGTTCTTGGTGTTCTTGTTGTTCTTCTTGTTCTAGTTGTTGTTGTTGTTGTTCTTGTTGTTCTTCTTGTTGTTCTTCTTGTTCTTGTTGTTCTTCTTGTTGTTCTTGTTGTTCTTCTTGTTGTTCTTGTTGTTCTTGTTGTTGTTCTTGTTGTTCTTGTTGTTCTTGTTGTACTTGTTGTTCATGTTGTTCTTGTTGTTCTTGTTGTTCTCGTTGTTCTCGTTGTTCTTGTTGTTCTTGTTGTTCTTGGTGTTCTTGGTGTTCTTGTTGTTCTTCTTGTTCTAGTTGTTGTTGTTGTTGTTCTTGTTGTTCTTCTTGTTGTTCTTCTTGTTCTTGTTGTTCTTCTTGTTGTTCTTGTTGTTCTTCTTGTTGTTCTTGTTGTTCTTGTTGTTCTTGTTGTTCTTGTTGTTCTTGCTGTTCTTGTTGTAGTTGTTGTTGTTGTAGTTCTTGTTGTTCTTGTTGTTCTTGTTGTTCTTGTTGTTCTTGTTGTTCTTGTTGTCCTTGTTGTTCTTGTTGTTCTTGTTGTTCTTGTGGTTTTTGTTGATCTTGTTGTTCTTGTTGTTCTTGTTGTTGTTGTTGTTGTTCTTGCTGTTCTTGTTGTAGTTGTTGTTGTTGTCCTTGTTGTTGTTGTAGTTGTTGTTGTTGTCCTTGTTGTTGTTGTAGTTCTTGTTGTTCTTGCTGTTCTTGTTGTTCTTGTTGTTCTGGTTGTTCTCGTTGTTCTCGTTGTTCTCGTTGATCTCGTTGTTCTCGTTGTTCTCGTTGTTCTCGTTGTTCTCGTTGTTCTTGTTGTTCT